>NC_051176.1:124836762-124868218 GCF_013339695.2 Rhipicephalus sanguineus
TCCCCGTCGTAGCGCGTAGCCCTTTCACAACGGAAGAGGACGGTGGTTTGTCATCCGCGCCTCGCGCACGCGTCGTCCAAAACTAGCGATTAATCAGTATGCTCAGTATGCCATACCCAGGCTGCAAATTTAATCTACTTTATGCGAACTTGGACTCAGCCAAAGTTTCTACAGTTGCCACTTTAGTCGTTCGTTGTTATTGTTGTTGTTTTGTGATTCCGTTTCATTGCCTCTATTGTAGACATAAGAAGCTGCATACATCCGATTTTTCGCAGCCTAATCTCCGGGCGTGCTGTCGAGCCGGTATAAATATCGCGCTGCGTCGTTTCACAATAGCAATCCTTTTATGTGCCCGTGTACTTCATGGAATTTATTACGTCTCCCTCAAGCTTCCATTCATGGGGGTTCTTTCTTTGTGTGCGCGTAAAGGAGGGTGCCGAAAGAGAGGGTGAGGGGGGAGGGGGGGAGGGAGTGTTGCGTAGGCGTTGCAGCTGATCTAATCACCCGTCCAGCAGCAACTGGAGCGTGAGCGTTTCGCGCCAAATTGTTCCGCCAACGCTCGCTTCAGCGGCACCGCCTTACACTTTGTGGGAACGTCTCCTCGATCCTCTCAGCGACACCTCCTACCCTGTTTATTTCGCGCAGTGTTGCTTAGTATATAAACCGCGTCAACTTGCACTGCTTCTTCTATTTGTTGCCGTTCTTCTTCTTTCTCTTCTAGAGCATCCTTCACCGTCTTCCCTTTCCTCCTCGTTTTTCTCGCGTTCCGCTCTTGTGGGCTAGCCTTGTATATAAATGCGTGTATATGCATTCTGCACGCTTTTATTTCATTTGACAAGTTCTTGCTTGCCTATTTAGTGCGTTTTTTTTTCTTCTATGTCTTTTTTTTTTCCGGCCCTCGCAATCCTCCTTGCCGTCTTCGTCGCAGCAGAGGAGCCCCTCGCGCACCGCTTTGAAATCGCGGCCACCGCTCTCCCGAGCGTGACTTGCGGTCATTTAACTTCACTGCGCGGCCCCGTCAGTTTCCGAGCTTCCCCGGCCGCGCCGGCACTTCTCCGTCCACCACGCATCACCCCCTTCACTTCTCCTTATATTAAGTTTCGGCTGCTGCAATAGTCGACGAAAAGATTCGTTAGAAACGAACGTACACGTCGGCTTGTTATATGAAGTTGCGTTTTTCCAGTTTTTTTTTTATATTAATCATCTTCTACATTCTGATTATACGACGTGCAGTTACAGAAACAAAACACCGTGAAAGGATGTGACCGAAAAGAGCTAAAAGGAAGAAAGAAAAAGGCGAGAGAGTTAAAAGTGATACATCGAGCAGCGAAGGCAAGCCACCGTCCTGAAGGCTGCGCGAGAGTGCTTTTTAAGAAAGCGGTGCTACAGCGACAACGGTCATCTCTCACTTGTCGAGAGGCCACCATGGGAAACACACTGAACTTTTCTCTGTACGACAGAGAAAACTTCTGTGGCTTCAAGCCACAGAACACACTGAACTTTTTTCTGTGCCGTCCACAACTCGACTCCATGGCGGGGGCTTTGGGCTCATCCGCTGCTGCGCAGTTGACGGTGCCGCGTCATCACTTGTGTGCGCGCACACTTGCACATCATACTACGAAAACGTGGAGAGCTTTCCTTTTATTTAATGAAGGTTTCACATTTCTATTTTGCTTGGTTGCTTTCCTGTGACCGGTGAAATGTGCACCATGACTTAACGGGCACACCGTATATAAACAGATATCTTAACACACTCCTGTCGTATGCGGCGCAATTCGGTTGCATAAGCTGGAATGCTTGAAAAGGCGGGCATTACATGCAGGACCAATCATAGTCTAACGTGAGCTAACTAGGGAGATTTAGCTAGTCCAGCTTAATTGTTTATTATAAGGCATATGTCAGAATTTCTGGATTCAAACTGAGCACTAGCGATGATGTCGCGTCGATTCGGCACACATCCCGCGCGTCACTTTCGAAAACTAATTCTGTTCTCAAATTCTGCAGCGAAATGACAATTGCTGATCCAGCTGGCACTCGTAAACACTTGGAGAAAAAAAAAAAAGGCAGTATTGACCAGAGTCGACTAAAACCTCCATGCATTCCGCCACAGACTGTTGTCATTTCATTCAGAGTAACAGTTGTAGCAGCTGTGATGCAACAATATTTTCCTATATCCGTGACAGTGAAACGACTCCATTGAAATTTGTGTCTTTGAGAGACAAGCTTCGCAATCTTTGGGCGAGCTAGTACGTATAGAGATGCTAGAACTAACCCTCCACCACAGTATCAAGAGCAAAAACAAAAACAAAAAAAAAGAGAGAGAAAGTACGCTACAAAGCGTATAGGCGCAGAATAAAATCATTCTCGTATACTCGACGCCGCTGAAGTCCAATAGCGGCCGCTGGGAGGCTCGCGTTTCTCCATTGGCGTCTTGGAGTTTTCATAGGCTGCGCTCAATAGAGCTGCCGAAATGAGTCCGCCAGTAATTTTCTCTAAAGGCACACGGCCAAAGGCAAACGAGACGCGAGCTTTTATTTCAGTTGCCGAATAGGGCTCCCCACTTTTTTTCTTCTCCACTCTGGCCTGGCACGTGCGGAAACCGTATAATGGTGAGATGCAGCACGAAGAAAGAAGGCCCCTCTCGGTCTTCTCTCACGCTGTGAAAACGCCGAGATTCCGAACTTTGCACAAATTATACGTACGCTACGCACCATGCGTGCTATACCTACACGGTGAATCTTGTTCTTCTAGGCGTGCGCACACAAGTGTATACACGGGCTTCCAACGCTGGCCACTATAACATATATATATATATATATATATATATATATATATATATATATATATATATATATATATATATATATATATATATATATATAGACAACAGCGGCGCCCTTTCCTTCTTTTCCTTTTTTTTCTTCTTCTTCAAGCGCCGACTTGAATGCCAGCGCGCCGCTGAATTCGCCTCGTTCGCCCGGCTAGCGCGAGAGAGCCGTAAACCGAGCGAGCGTCCCCCGCGTTTTGTGCCGAGGGCCACGCCGAGTCCGCCTTTGAAGAGGACGTTAATGAAGGCTCCGCACTGAAAGGCAGCCAGGCGCGTCCGTGGAACCTTCTTCGCCTCAGCTCGGGTTTATAATTCCGAAAGCGGACGTGGGCGCTTGCTCGTCCCTGTCACTCTCAACCCCTTTCGTACGTGTCTTACCACCAATCGGTACATGCCGCGTGGCTGCTCCTACACCTGGAACATCCTGCCCTCCTTTCTCCCGACTTTTTTTTAAGTCTTTTTTTTTTCGCCTAGAAATATTTCTACGTTTCTTCCCCGTACCCAGGTCCCAGCCACCAAATCAACTGCGATTTCCTCACGCGACGTCCTCGTAAAGTGCGTGGCCGCTGTTTCTTGTTGGGAAAACAAGCCTAAGAAGCGCTGCGGAGGTCAATGAGATGCGGTAAAACAACAATGCGGCCTCGCTAATTGTCCCTTCGGGACAAGAGTTGTGCGCATGTAGTTTATGCGTGGCCATTATGCGCGCAATTATTACATGCCATTTGCTTGGTCTATTTTATTCGTAGCGCGTAACACTGTAACACACAAGCCTGACCTGCAGCAGTTGTACTCACAAACAATGAATAACACTATATAGCGGCATATTGGAGTTACATGTTTCTACGAAACGTCCTGAATTTTCGACGATACATATAGGCTCGAAAAACACTTGCCGCATTTTAATTTCTTTTTTTCTCTTTTTTTTTTTACTCCGTACGACTTGGCGTTTGCGTAAGTGTGTATATAGCTGCACTAAAACTTTGTACGGTGCGATCTGAAGCAGCTGTCACCGCAGATAGATAACGTATGCTATATCTAAGGCGGGCAGATACACAGGAGCTGATCCACCTTGCTACCATAAGGTGCTTCGTAACACAGGAGAGTTCAACACTTCCCAGCAACTGCTTAAACTTACTCTGTACGTATATTATATTCAGCCTGAGAGCGAACGTGACCTGCCTTTGCCTACGGAGAACAAATTACTTTCGACATTAGAATGCATATGCAGCGTACTCAAGTGCGTGTCAACCTAATTGCAAAAAGTACGCCATTCCATAACATGTTCGTGACGTACTCAAATAGTAACCGAGTGGTGTAACCAACACAACGCCTCTCATTATGTGCCCAGGCGAATCCCGCTATCGACCCCTCTCATCGGCAGCGATTAATAAAAGACCATGTTTTTTCTTCATTTGATCTTTTATTTAGGCACGTGATCACTCTGCACGCTTACGCGTCAAGCTTATCGCAGCAAGATCGAAGGTTGAAAAAGTTGACATGCATAGATTATACCTGCAATCAATCAATCAATCAATCAATCAATCAATCAATCAATCAATCAATCAATCAATCAATCAATCAATCAATCCTGTTTATTATTGATGTCTGATTTAAAAATAATTGTTGTTCTCCCTTCACAATTGGCCATTTCTGCTCACTAATTGATTTTCAACTTTAGAGCAGTATGTGTTGAAAAAGTCCTTGTGAAGGTGTTTATTTGTTGTGCTAAAGCCAAGAATAATCTATCGTAGGTAGCGCACCTGTGGAAAGAAGAAAAAAACTCACAGGGTCCGTTATGCATTCGCCGAAGACGACTCGAAGGCGAAAGTCATCTTTTCCTTCTTAGTCGATATATCAACGTGGTTTTGCACTGCCTCCAGGATCGGGGGCATTGCTGCACCTTGCTGCCTCTGTGATCGGCCCACCTTTGACCAAACGACAATGTCATGCATGTGATGACGCCATCGTGTGACGCCAAATTATGCAACATCATGATGACATCACAAATTTTGGCAATATGTGACGTCATCACGTGATGATGATTTTTTGCATCACTCGCGTGGACGCCTTGTAGAAAATACAAAAGTAACAGAAACATCTGAAGAAGCCCTAGAGGGAAGTGGGGTCTGAAAGGCGAAAACCGCATTCGAGGAGGAAACCCTCTCCCCAACTGGGACGGGTTCCGGCGGCTGGAAACGGAGGCGAGTTGCGACCCAGAGACTGAGCAAAGAAGACGTTTTTGTATTGATTCTGTGAATATAGTGAGTTATTTTCCTTGTTACTAAAGCTTTCTCGTGTGACTTTCTTACGAGTTTTCCGTCGACAAAGTGTAACGAACAGAATTTACATCATGGTGCCGAAACCCGGGATGGAGGACATCGTCTGAGAAGTGTGCAACAGCCCGCGAGAAAGAACAAAGAAAAGACGACATGGAGAAGCTCAAGGCAAAGAGAAGGACCCTGCGGCGACAGAGTACCATCATAATCAAAGAGGCTACCACAGCGTTGGAAGGTGCAGACGCCTTGCAACTGTCCGCTCTTCTGCAAAGACTTGAAGTCAACAACAGCGAACTGCGAAAGGTGAACAACGACTTGGAAAGCTGCCTTCCGGACGACGTCTTCGAAGAAGACTACGCCGAATCGGTGCAGTACGACGACAGAGTTAACAACATCGTTGGTCTTCTGAAGGCAAGAATTACAGCTTCTGCCACTACTGGTGGTACGACAAGCAACGTGCAAAGAACACAGCCAACGCACACAATGACTATGCCAGTCCAACAGCATGGAATTAAGCTACCCAGACTGAGCATGGAGACTTTCAGTGGTGAGCTAGCCTCTTGGCAATCATTTTGGGAATGTTTCAAGCAGGCAGTGCATGAGAACGACGGCCTATCGAAATCACAGAAATTTCAATACCTACGGTCGCTTCTAACTGGATCAGCAATGGCCGCGATCAAAGGGCTGCAGGCGACAGAAGCATGTTACGAGGATGCCGTAGACATACTACAGCGTAGATACGGCGACAAAGAAAGGATACAGCAAGATCATCTTGGAAAATTAAGAGCGCTACCACGGGTATCTTCAGCGGCTGACGTAAGGGGACTGCGTCGACTGTATGACCACATACAGATGCATATTCGTGGTCTGCGTGGACTAGGCGTCAGCGCATCAACGTACTCTGCGATGTTGTGTGACATAATCTTATCATCGCTTCCTGAAGACATGATAGTCGAATTCCATAGACAAGCAAGTCGAGCCACCAAATCTAATGTGTCTACAGTCCAGTCGGAAGGGCAAGAGTCGTCCTCTCCGAGTGTAATGGCGACCGGCGTCGACGGAAAGCTTTCCGAAATTCTCGACTTCCTCCTCTTGGAGACAGAAAGCAGGGAGCGATGCAGGGAGGTGGCACATTCCCCGATGGAGAGCAATAAAGCCAAACAAAGATGCCAAGAAAACCAGGAAAGACGCCAGCCACCTCGAAAGCCAAGTGCGGCCGTTCTTCACACTAACCCAGAGCGGGTGAGGAGGTGTTTCTTTTGTGAGTCGGAAGAACATGACACCGAGGCCTGCACGGCTCCCGTCCCTCTGAAAGAAAAGCTAGCGAAGATGGGACGAGCGGGGCGCTGCTTTCGCTGCACAGTTGGTGGGCACCAGTCAAAGCAGTGTAAAAGAAAAGTAAACTGTGTTCACTGCAATAAACGACATGCCTCCTCTGTGTGCAACCCCGACTGGAGAGCAACAGAAGTTAAGGAGGTACTCGCAACAAACGTGCATGCAGCTGCTGCAGCCTCAAAAGGAGGAAAAGACAACGAAGTTGCTCTTCAGACGTTCCGTACTTGGACCCTTGGCGAAAGCAGATGGGGCTACCTCCGAGGCGTCATAGACGGCGGCAGCCAAAGGACTTTTATTCGAGAAGGTGTTTCCAGAATACTCAACTTGAAGACATTGGGAACCACTGAATTCCACCTAAACACTTTCGGCAGCACCGAGGCTAACGCCCAAAGTCGCCGTGTGGTCGAACTACGTGTCTGGAATCAGTGCACAGGAAAAGAAACAACTATAGAAGCCGTCGAGGTGCCTTTCATATGTAAGGACGTTCCGCCAGTCCCCGTGGAGCATGCCTTCGTACAACAGCTGGAGCAAGGAGGAGCAATAATTGCCGACAAACTACTTTATGCGGGCATGCCAGCTGTTCCCGGAATTGGATTATTAATTGGAGCTGACCACCTCTGGAAGTTCCTTACCGGAGAAGTTCAACGTTGCGAAGAAAACCAGGGGCTGGCAGCTATCAACACAACATTCGGTTGGACATTCCAAGGCCCTTTCAGCGTGAACACCAGCTTTGTTGTGGCATCAAATGTCTGCGTCTTAAAGATCGGCGTAGACACTGCAGATAACGTGGAAACGACGCTACAGAAGTTTTGGGATTTGGACGCCCTCGGCATCTCAGATAAAGCCCCAAATACCAAAATTGAGCATACAGGCAATGCCAAGATAACAAAGAAAGCCGGACGATATGAGGTAGCGTTGCCGTGGAAGAAAGAAGCAACAGATCTGGCAAACAACCGGAATATGGCGGTGCAAAGGCTTAGAAAGTTGACAAAGAAATTGTGCCTCAACAAAGAACTCGCACAGAAATACGACGAAGCAATCCGAGTCTACCTGGAATCGGGGCATGCTGAACACGTGACGGAATCAGCGACACAGAACCCAGTGTATTACATGCCGCACCAGCCAGTAATTCGGAATGACTCGACTACTACGAAACTACGAGTGGTGTTCGATGCCTCATCACATGAGCCGGGACAATCTTCATTGAACGAGCATCTCGAAAAAGGCCCGAACCTCATCAGCGACTTGGGGCGAATGCTGCTGCGGTTTCGTTCTACACCGGGTGGCGCTCGTCGCAGATATAGAAAAGGCATTTCTGCAGATCGAAGTGCAACCTGATGACAGAGACGCACTAAGATTTTTGTGGTACAGCCGCCCACCGCTCAACGCTGACGACTTGCCCGATATTGAAGAATGGAGAATGACGAGGGTACCGTTTGGCACAACAGCAAGCCCGTACCTACTGACGGCCACCCTTCTCCAACACATCGATAAACAGACAGGTGAGCTTCAAGATACAGCCGCTATACTGAAAGACTCGTTTTACGTGGATGACTTGGTAACCGGCGCTGGCACAGCAAAAGAAGCACTAAAGATAGCCACAGACGCCAAGGAAATAGTGAAAGATGCCGGTATGCACCTGCGAAAGTGGTCGTCAAATTCAAGCGTGGTTCGCGAGAAACTTCGGGAGGGCAATTCCCAAGACCAAGATGAAGTATTGAAAGTATTGGGTTTGCCATGGATGCCTACGAGTGACTGCATGACAATATCGATGGGTGCAGTGCTCAATGCTGTCAACACGGGCGTCAGCTCAAAAAGGGTAGTGTTACAGGCGTCCGCCCGAGTGTTTGATCCTTTGGGCTTATTCGCCCCGTTCGTGGTTACCGCTAAAGTGCTTTTCCAAAAACTTTGGGAAAGAGGACTGGGATGGGATGAACAGCTTCCAGAAGACCTGGAGAAAATATGGAAAGATTGGTGTATGGACATCCCCAGCCTACGAGAGCTCTGGTTCCCGCGCTGCATTTCACCCAGTCACCCAACTTCATGGGAGCTGCACATCTTCTGTGATGCAAGCCCGCGAGCCTACGGTGCCTGCGCTTATCTGCGAACAGAGAGTAACACCGAAGGGGTGAGTGCAGACCTCATTTTTGCCAAATCCCGTGTGGCTCCCCTGAAGACGATCTCCCTGCCGCGACTTGAGCTGATGGCGGCATTAATTGGGGCTCGAATGGCTGTTTACCTTCAGAGCGTAATGGGCCGGCCCGTGCCAGTGTGCCTGTGGTCAGACTCCACCGTAACACTCTTTTGGATAAAGAGCACAGCCAAAGAATGGAAGCCATTCGTAGAGAACCGCGTGAGGGAAGTACAAAGCTTGAGCAGTCCGGAGGAATGGAGGCATTGTCCAGGAAAAGATAACCCCGCTGACTGCCTGACAAGGGGTATGACGGCGAGTTCCCTGAGTGAAAGTAGGCTGTGGTGGAACGGACCAAGCTGGTTGGCCGAGGACACCAGATGCATGGCCTGTAATGAAGGAGGACAATGCTTGCTTTAATTCACTAATCAATGGAGAAAAGCGGAAGCACGCCGTCGGACTGTTGACAGAAGTAAGCCAAACGACGCCTTTGTTATCGGCAGACGAGTACAGCAGCTATGCACGACTATTAAGAATAAGTGCATGGATAATGAGGTTCATTAACAACTGTCGGAAACGAACACGTAGCACCGAGGACAATCTCACCGCAGTTGAACTGCACGAAGCCAGAAATTATTGGATACGACACGTTCAGCAGATCGGCTTCGCGCAAGACATTGCTGCCCTTAATCAGGGAAAGATCTTACCTGCGAACAGCGAAGTCGCGATGTATCAACCTTTTCTCGACGTGGAAGGGCTGCTACGTGTGAAAGGTCGCCTGCAGTTTTCCTCGGAGCTTCACGACACCAGGCACCCTGTGCTACTTCCAAAAGAACATACTGTCACCAAACTTCTTACACTCGACGCTCACCTTCGGACGCTGCATGGAGGTGTGCAGGCGACCATGACAGAGCTTCGAGAACGTTTTTATATACAGAGCTGCCGTCAGCTGGTGAGAAAGGTAATTTCAAGTTGCCGGATATGCCTGCGACACCGACTTAAGCCAGCTACTGCACCGACTGCACCCCTTCCTAGAGAAAGGGTGAATTGCAATCAGCCCTTTGGAGTAGTCGGCATTGATTTTGCCGGCCCTCTATATACAAAGACGAAGAATGACAGCGCCAAGAGCTACATTGCGCTCTTCACCTGTGCCACTACGAGAGCAATTCATTTAGAACTGGTGTCAAGTTTATCTTCGGAATGTTTTCTACTGGCACTCAGGCGCTTCATCGCTCGTAGAGGGCTGCCAACAACAATATACAGTGACAATGCCTTGACATTCAAGCGAGCTTCGAGGGACATTCAAAGACTGTGGAACATCCTGCGAAGTCGCGAAACACAGGACTACTGCAGTCTGCAGAGAATAACCTGGAAATTCATCGTGGAGAAAGCCGCCTGGTGGGGCGGTTGGTGGGAACGGATGGTGAGATCCGTCAAAGTCTCCTTGAGGAAAATTCTTGGCCGCCAAAGCCTCACTTTTGAAGAACTTCTTACAGTACTGGCCGACATAGAAGCTACCATCAACTCGCGCCCACTGACATATGATGGACAGGAGCCTGGCGAGGAATCAGTTCTGACTCCATCTCACCTCTTGACAGGGAGTCGAGTGATAAGTTTGCCAGAAGCAAGAGCCGCAGCCGTCCCTTCTTCGACGGGAAGCGACATTGGTCGACGTTGGAGGTACCGTCGATCGCTAACAGATGCCTTCTGGAAGCGGTGGCGTAAAGAATATCTGCTACAGCTGCGATCCGCGCACTGCATTTCATCTAGTGAAACCAACGCGCTCAAGCCTGGCGACCTGGTCATCTTGCAGGAAGACCGCTCACCATCACATATGTGGAAAACTGGCCGCATTTCTGAGGTGTTCAAAGGGCGGGATGGAACCGTGCGGTCTTGCATCGTCAAGTTGCCCTCCGGGAAGGCCGTTCGGCGACCGGTACAGCTTCTATACCCGCTGGAGACCAACCTAAAATGAGCGACGCTCATTTGGGGGGGAGGATGTAGAAAATACAAAAGTAACAGAAACATCTGAAGAAGCCCTAGAGGGAAGTGGGGTCTGAAAGGCGAAAACCGCATTCGAGGAGGAAACCCTCTCCCCAACTGGGACGGGTTCCGGCGGCTGGAAACGGAGGCGAGTTGCGACCCAGAGACTGAGCAAAGAAGACGTTTTTGTATTGATTCTGTGAATATAGTGAGTTATTTTCCTTGTTACTAAAGCTTTCTCGTGTGACTTTCTTACGAGTTTTCCGTCGACAAAGTGTAACGAACAGAATTTACATCACGCCTCTGACGCAGGACGCGGATTCCGCCGACGGTCAATATTCGCGTTTTATAAGGCATCTAAGGCTTTTGCTTAAAAATAAGACCTTAATTCTTCCTTGGGAATTGCCTATCACAGGGGAAACTCCAACAATGCACCTGTGTAATATACTCTCATGCACAATTCAGCACAGGTTTTTCTTCCCCTCACTGTGACCTTTGAAACCTCAAGGCATGACAGAATATGCTTTAAGAGAGTTGACTGTTGGGCTAGTTGGTGTTTATACATGGGAACCATCGTTAAAAGCGCAACACCACACAACACAAGAGAAGACTGGTCTGGTCTCGTCTGGTCGTCTGTTGTGTTGTGTGGTGTTGCACTTTTAACGATGGTTCCCATGACAGAATATGTCACCAAATTGTAGCGTTTATCTACGCGTTAGTATACATACAAAGTGGTAGTTAATACATGCAATGTGGGAGCGCACGAATAACGCGTCGAATAGAATATCTGAACAGAAACGAGTATGTCTGGTCCAAAAAAAAATGTGCTTAAATTATGGGATATGAATCAAATACGCTGTGATTTGTAAACAAAGTGATTGCGAAAAGTCCGCTTGACAAAAAGAAAAAAAGAAGAAAAAAATTCGGCAGATCCCACGCACCGTGGGAGTCGATGGTATGCGAAGCATGCGGCGGGTAGGCGACTGTGGCGTAACTTTTTTTTATTGAGCGACACGTTACAAAATGACGCTATAGATTTGTATAAATTTTACACGCACACATATATATGTTGAAGATCCGCATATGTGTTATATAACCAGTTGTTTACGGTTGGGTAACGCTGCCAATGGCAACGTGGGTATTACCAACATCAGAAGTGGTAAGCTGATACGTAGTGCTTATACGTGTCCCGAGAACGCACGCACGTTTCACGAACCCGTGTGCATGTGTGCAAGACGTTCTTGACAATTCTTGAACAAGGGCATCATCACCGTGATCAGTGAGCACCAGCAGCTGGTCATGACTTAATTGTTATAGGATCCGGTCGTGATCATGGTGACGAGGGGTCCATGTGTAGTGAAGTATGTGGTATAGTAGAGCTGTTAAGATTCGTGGATGCCTCGGTCATTTCGTCGACAAATTGTCTGTCGACAGAGCCGGCGACATGTCGGAACCTGAAGCCACCCTTCGTGTTGGTGAGGTATAGGCCGTCGAGGCTGGTAGGCCTGGATAGTGCTACGTAGACCAACATCAGTTGATGGTGTTTGTAGTATTCGTCGAATACCTGGGCGTATGTGGCCTACGTAGCCTAGTCTACAAAGCGGCCGTCAATCAATCTGGCATCATCCTCGGTCAGCATGAGGCCATTGCCCAGCCTCGTAAGAAATGAAGAGGGCACTGCGTCGTTCTGGCGGAATAAGTGTAGATTACGGTGCGGTGATGTGAATATCATATGTAACTTTCCTTAATGTATTCCTCCGGGGTCAAGCACTGCTTCAATATAGCTTGCTGAATCATAGGAATACAAACGCAATGTTTATTAGACTGCTATAAAAGCGGAGCCAACACTAGAACTACAGACGTTAATCTGTATCGTAGGAGTACACATCGTAGGAGCATCATGTAGTGTTTATTGCTTTCTTGTAAAATTAGATAGCCAGCACCACAACTCCAATTGACGTTGCGCCGATATTACACCTGCGTAGGCTGTTTTTCCAAACCAGTTTATAGACCTGGCGTGGCTCAGTGGTAGAATGCCTGATTGGCACGCAGAATGCTTGGGTTCGATTCCTGCTGGGATCCTAATTTTCATTCTTTCCATTCGTTGAGTCAACGCTGCCGATGTTGGTTTTCCTTAACGTTCTAGCATTTAAGTTACCAATGTCTGTTCTCGCCGTTCCTGGGTAGATATAAACTGTCAATCACCTGTGGCGCATACCCGCACACCGCGGCCCATGGCAAACGGGTATGTGCCACACGTGTCTAGTGGAAAGGGTTTGACGACGTACGCGACAGGATTTTAACGTTATTCATGTCATGACCCGGCAATCATATTCGTCAAATCCTCTTACCCTCCCATGCAAATTTTGGTCTACACCAAGTTAAGGAGGCGATCATGAGAGCACCCAGACGTAGGCGGCTAGATAGATAGATAGATAGATACGTAGATAGAAACGCTCAAAGTGCCAGAGGTTCGCTAAGAAATGCTTCGCATTTAAAAGGAGGGTGAGAGAGAATGAAGACATCTTGCTACTTGTAATAGGGTGCACAACTGAACTGAGACATCTGTAAATGAACACTGATTTGACGCGCCAGGGCTACGACAGTAATGAAACACTGGGACATGTCACCATACGGGTGTGTTTCAAGGAGTAAAGTGTACAAATACAGCCGCACAGACGTTTAGAAGTGCGCCAGCAAGGGGAGATTGTCGAAGTAATAACTTTTTTTAACCTAAACTGTGAAAGCAAGTTCGCGAGCCACCTATGTGCGCGGCGTGATTATTTAATGCGTTAACTCTTGATACTTGATACTTTCGTGCAGCATTTCCGCTGCTTTCCGTCCGCAGAACCATTCGCGACAGTCCCCACTTGCACCTTGTTTCTCCTCTGTGCTCAACTAAATGTTATGTCTTGAAATATACTAAGAAACGAGGACAAGAGAAGACACATAAACGACACAGACTGGCGCTGTTTCTATCGTTTATGTGTCGTTTATGCGTCTTCTCTTGTCCTCGTTTCTTTGCGCTTAGCATATTTCAAGACATGTACCAACTAGACCGCCAACGGATTCTTCTTAAATGTTATGCCTCATATATTTAAACAAAAATGAACGAGGAGCGTGTAAAATGGTCATGCATGCAAAAGCACGGTATCGAATTGAGATAAAACGCTTATCTATAGGAATACAGCCCAACCAGCTTAGCCTGTTTCTGTGAGTTAATAGAAGATTTGCAGATGCGCTTCCTAAATGAATCTATGAGTGAATGATCGTTTTACGATTCTGATGCAGCCATCTCGAGGGATTCACTTGCAGGCGGTCAGACGTTACCTCTTATATTTAGTCTCGCCCCATGAGACGGTGCTAGAAACTATACGTTTAGTAGCATGGGCAATCGCGCGGCTGTAGCAGCTATACTCTAAGCCATGGAAAAATATTGGCAGTTGTGTCCAGTGAAAGCCAGCGTACTTTTTTTTACGATGGTAATCATTGTATGGTTTTTCATCTTCACCAGCGACACGAAGATAGGGCACCCTGAACTGAATACAAAGCTATGGGGTTTCATCGAACAACGACTGGCAGCTCTATGCATGTATTGTAAAACTGTTATTTCACTCGAACAAATTAAGTCAGAATGTCGTTTGAAAAAAGCTCCATACAGTCATCCATTAAAGGCACCCCTTGTGGTCAGCCGTGAATACGACACCACGTGCTACAAATAGTGACTTCAAGCGCTCAACGTGAATAGAAGAAATGTCCAACTTTGACGAGCGCTTTCCTTCAGCTCATTCCTGGCAGGAGGTGTCAGGGTATCATTAGCAAAGGTACGATGTCTGAATGCTTGGCTGTGGTTTCCTCGCAGCGAAAAATGTAGTGAATGTGCAGTCGTTGGGAGTGGGGAAAAAAAAACGAGAACCATAAACGAAACCAGAACGGAGCGTCCACGAACATCGATTCTGCCTGCGGCCATCCTTCTCTGGCGCTTTTAATACAATCGTGGCTGAGCATCCGGCCGGGTCTACAAACGCTTCTAATTGATTCTATACGAGTCTACAGAAGTGGGGGTCCTGGGTTATTCGGAGGCCACAACATCCATGACATCTGTCGCTCTCTTTCTCTTCATCCTGAGTTGCATATTTACTATGCTGTGTTCCACGCTGCTGCAAATCTAGTTAGCGGCGCTAACCACTGACGCCAACGTGCGCTCGCGTAGCCGCAGCAGTCCCGTGACGCACGCGGGGTTCACTTTGTTCGTTTTTTAATTCATAGAAAAGCAAGGCAGCCCGTCTTCGCGTGCCGCACACCGTCGTTTATGCACAGTAATCTTCACTTTTCGTGCACACACGCCGCTTCCGCGTGACATCACACGGGCCGAGAGTCAGCGCCGAGAGTCACGAGAGCGGGGCGGCTGTGTATACTTACACTGGCTGGCATGCGGAGGGATGGCGCACGTAAACTGGTCGCCCGGCACCGCCGCCTTGTGCCCCCTTCTTTTTAGCGTCCTTAAAATTCCGCGCCGGGCGTGCAGTCGTGTGCTATACGCACTCAAATCGGCGCCGTAGGAAAGGTCTGAGAGGGGGGGGGGATGCGACGAGAGGTCGCCTTCAAGGTTTCCCCAAAGAAGCCAACCGAGGGTAAAAACTGGAACAGCTATTGCGGGGTGGTTGACATCGCGCGTGCTGCGGCGACGAGCGGCCGACCACCAGACGCCGGCGCGTATGGTGCACTGCCGCAGCGAGGATGCGTATACGAGACGCGATGCTCCACATCGATGCCGCGCGCTTGCATCTCGTCACGCGATCTTTACCGGTCAGCGGAGCCGGCCTCAGAGGGAGCCGACCCGAGCGGTCCCAAGTTCGATTTCACCGCAGCGAATCTCTCTCCATCCTCCCTCGGGGCGCTCCGTAGCCGACCCCTGGCGATTGCGTGAAAAGGTCGAGGAGGAAAAAAATGTGTCCCCAGCAATGTTTTCCTTTCCAGATTGCGTGCTCCGAGCGACCTCCAGCCGCGCGCCACCCGATGCAGGTTTGGTTGGTTGGTTTGCTTTTCTTTGCTTTTTGCCCTCCGTATACTGCGTCTACTATCGGCAAACACAAAGAAAAGTTGACCCGCCGCTGGATCGCGCGGCTAGGCGAGCGACCACCGTGCAGAGTCGCCGTGGGAATAGGCGACGCCTTTTGTTCTCTAGAGTTCGCACAATACGCGGCACTCTTTGTTAGCCTTTTTTCGTTAAAAGCAACGAGCGTGTAATTAGCGTTCATGGCAATTGCGCGTGTCCCTCTATCTTTAGAAAGGTGATAGTTGATGATATCTATTGGCATCCCATTTAAAATGGGGTGGCAACCAGTAGACACCTATGGAACACCCGTACCAGCCTTCCGTGGTCGTTGCCGGCTATGTTTCCTCGTTATCCGATTGATTTCGTCCCTGTTTAGAGCTCCTGTTAGCAATCGTCGTAAGTGCAGTGCAAAGTGTCAAAAGAGTATACATGTCACCCTTCTCCTTATTAGGGCTGCAGGGGGATAAAAAGCATGGGATAGTAGGCTACGTTAAAGCCGGTTATACCATCAACATTATAGTAGCTAGTATTGAAGAAACACACAAAAACAAGAAAAACCAGAACGAATAAAAGAGTACGAAAGCGGAAAAATAATCATGTGAACAGAAAAGCAGCAAGGAGGGAAATCAGAAGGAATAGGGGGGGGGGGCGGGGAGGGAATGGCAGCATAGGTCTGCTGAGAACAAAACTGGCTTCTGATGGCATTTCTTTCACTTAGGTAAGTTTCTTGACGTTGTACAGCGGCAAAGGTGACTATTTTTCTAGAACGGCGGCTAAATTGGCTCTTGTTTTCCTCTAACTTACGCGACAGTGACGGTTTATGAAATCTCTTGACATTCAAGCCTCCGGCTTACTAGTGGTCCTCCAGTCCATGGACGCCTGCAAGTGTTCTATATGCGCCTTACAATTGAGATTTATGTTGCTGCGTTTACGCGTCTCTGGTCATACGTCTTCGGAACATCGAGTCTCCTGAGCCTATTGTGCATGCCTTCACGACATTCACGTATGGGACGCGATATTTTGTGACTTAGCTATCTGCCTGTATCTCTCACGTGAAAAGAGATCTGTCTTCTTTAACACTGATAAAATATTGTCCTTATTATTATTTTCTTCGCGTCGCTTTGTTGAACTGAATTAATTCCAAGACATATCTAATTAACCCTGATTTTATCGTTCTCTTTTTTTCTTCTTTTTGTCTCCCAACGATAGCCACTGCGACGCAATAATAGCAGTCGCTCCACAAGGAGAAAATGAATACGCGACGAAGAAGTGTTCCCCGTAGGCAGGCAAAAGCTGCCGTTAATTGCTCGTCAAGAGCGCGACTTATGAAGTGTAGTATGTTTTAAAACACGACACAGTACATTGCGTAACAGAAGGCATGTGGCGACGCAAGAGTATCTAGCAACCGGATCGAATACTGGTGGCAAGAACAGATTAAAATTCAAGTGAAACAGGCTTTGCGGAATTCATGGCACATCACCCTGCTTGCTCTACCCCAGCGAGAGCTGACCATTCACACTCCAGCTCAGTATCCAGTGGATAAGATTGTGGAGGAGGCAAAACAAATCACTCTTAGCGTGGTCTCAAATGCAGGAACAAAATTTCACCTGCGCTCACTTTGTGCAACAATCCACTGCTATTACCTTACGTTTTTAACGCGATAGCGTTAAAGAGCCCGCGTCGCAGAAAACGCGCCGCCGTCGTCGGCATAGGTAGCGCTTTCCGTGGACGAAAAGGCCCGAGAGATGCAAAGAATAAAAACCATAGATCGAGGTGGAATCAGGGGGCGGAAACTCCCTATAGATGGCTTGCACTGACGTTACTGTAACAGCCAGGTTGGAGCCCCAACATGGCGGGAAGTGAACTCTGTGACGTCACGTTTGTCTTATCGGTACCTCGCATGCTATTTCCCTCGTTATTCAAGCAGGGATGCCCAATAACATTCCAGCGTCGTCGTTATCACATGGAAGAAGGTTAATCGTCGCGTGATTATACTCGCCTTGACGTCATCAAATCCGCCATGTTGGAGACATGTTGTGCGTCCATGACGTCACGTGCAAGCTATGTATACCACCCATGGCACGCGCTCTCGCATGCTGATACGCTGCGGCAGCAGCCGCTTCCATCACTGGCGGCTGCCGGGTATTTACTAGAAATAATTCACAAACAAAACATTTCTTTCATGATGTCACTGGTGAGGTCAGTAAATAGAGGGAAAGGTCGCGAAAGCGAGAGGAGGCAGGGTTGCCGCGGAAGCCCTCCTTTCTCACTTCGCATGCAAGCGGAATGTGTTCGTGCTACTTCGCAGGCCCGCTGGCCTCTCGGGCGACGCGGCCATTCGTCAAATTTCGTTAACCAACTTTTTAATTTTGTTGTTGTGTTGTGAAGTGGACAAACTAAAGCTGACCGATTTCTCAATAAGACAAAATTCGATCAACACGAAGTAAAATTCAAAGTTGTTTTTCCTAATCACGTGTTTCCTACTAAAAACAGAGACATACACGTAATGTGAAAGTGTCAATCTGCAAAAGCAGCTTTAATTTACAACTAAAATATGGACATAATGAGCAAACATTGAACCCAGAATATCGGAACCAACGCGAAAATTATAAACAAATCCGAGCAGGCCACGTCGTACTTGACTCAATCACGCCTGTTATGACGGCGAACATATTTTTCTTAGATAGTACCAAACAAGACAGAAGTTCAGGGTAAGATGGAGGCTTGAAGCGACGATAAATCTTTGAAAAGGAAATGCCGTTGGAGACAATGTTTCGACAAGTTGACTTGTCTTCGCCAGGGCAGTGACGAAGACCACTTGTCGAAGAAACGTTGGCTCCAGCGACGTTCCCTGTCAAACGATTTCTCAAAGCATCAGTGAGTTCATTACATGTATTTCAGTGACAGTATTAGAAGTAAAGGCCCACAAAGTTTCAAACCGGCTACATGCATTTCCATGAACAGGAAGAAACAGAAAGGAGCTTCGCATAATTTGAACGACATGGGAAAAGTAGATGAACTGTAGAGAAGCCTTGGGACATGGTAATGGGTTACCCTCTCCAGCGCCTTCTAGTGGGTCGTCCTCTTTGGTTGCTTGAAGAAGAACGCCGCTCGCGCAGGGAGTTCGTGCCTTGCCGTGACTGTCGCCATTACTCATTGTCGTTGAGTGCTGTCTATTAAACACCTTAACAATTTGGTGGAGAGTGCTCTGCTCCCATTCAATGCCCCTGGAGCTCCGATCCCGTACCCTGCCATCTACCATGCCTCAAGACGCCGCCCAGCAAACGCCTCCTCTCGCAACGAGCACATGTCCCGGTGTCCCCCGTATACGCGATCCACCTATCTTCACTGGCGCCGATAGCACCGACGTGGAGGACTGGCTCGCAATTTACGAGCGCGTCAGCATCCCCAACAAATGGGACGAGGAAGGCAAGTTAAGCAACTTGGTATTCTACCTCGCGGGCGTAGCAAGCTTGTGGTACAACAACCACGCGTCCGATTTTGCGACTTGGTCCGATTTCAAGACCGCCGTCATCAGCGTTTTTGGCCGCCCAGCAGTTCGTAAGCTGCAAGCCGAACAGCGCTTACGTGAACGATCTCAGCAGGCCTGGTGAATCGTTCACAAGTTATATCGAAGACGTCTTAGACTTGTGTAAGAAGGCCAACGGAACCATGTCTGAGTCTGACAAGATCCGGAACGTGATGAAAGGCATTGACGACGATGCCTTCACCATGCTGCTCGCCAAAAACCCTGGCACAGTGGCCGAGGTCATAACGCTATGCCAGAGCTACGAGGAGCTCCGCCGGCAGCGTTCGATGACCCGTCGCTCCCCATCACGCGACGCAGAGCTTGCTGGCTTGGCGGCAATATCTGACCAGGCCGCGTTGCTGGCAGAAGTCAAGTCGTTCGTGCGCGAGGAAATTGCACGCCAGGTCTCTCTCCTCGCCTTTGCCCACCCGCCGCACGTTCAACAGTCGTCGACCACCCTTCTTCCTCCTCTCCGCCGAGCAATTGAACAGGAAATTGCGGAGGTCATGCCTGAGTACCACCCGCAACCTCCGGCTCCTGCGCCCCAGAGTTACGCTCAAGTTGTCGCCAGGACGCCCCAAGTAATTCCTGCGGCTGCCCCAATGAGTTACGCCGAAGCCGCCGCTAGACCTCCGTTCTTTGAGGCGGGTGTGCCGGCTACATATGCTGACGCCATCCCTCGGCCCCGACTGCAGCCCGCCATGCAGTCATTTCAGCAGCCGACCAGTCAATCGCGTCCTGCGACATGGGCGGGACCTACCCCGACGAACCGATGGCGCACCCCCGACAACCGGCCCATCTGCTTTGCTTGCGGTTACGCCGGTCACGTGGCACGTTATTGTCAACGCGTGCAGCCGCCTCGAGTCGCGTCACCTGTCACCAGCCAGTCAAGCCGCGCATTCTACGACCCACCTCCACCTATGTCGCCGACGTCACGCCCACCACCAGCTACTCGCCGCTCTCCGTCTCCACGACGTCGATCACTGTCACCCATGCGGCCACGTTCGGTCGCACGAGAGCAGGAAAACTAGTCGTCGCAGTCCAGGAGGCAAGGGCTGCGACGCTATCGAACTGTGAAAGCCCTCAGCGAAGTCCATCGAATGTAATCGACGTGCTTGTGGACGGTGTTCGCGCATCGGCCCTTATCGATACTGGAGCCGCTGTATCCGTTATGGACGCAAAACTTTGCCGCTTACTTCGAAAAGTGATGACGCCACTTTCTGGGATGTCCCTCCGTACCGCGAGCTCCCAGAGTATCCATCCTACAGCAGTATGCACTGCTCGCGTCGTCATTCAGGACGTTCTGTACGACGTCGAGTTCATCGTAATTGCGGCATGCTCTCACGACGTCATCCTGGGATGGGATTTCCTCTCCCGCCACGACGCCGTAATTCGTTGCGCACAAGCCGAAATCGAACTCTCACCATTCTCACATTTGACGCCGACAGACAGTCCATCGGCAGTGAGCAAGATCCTCGTCAAAGACGATACGAAAGTGCCTCCAAACTCGTCAACGGCTGTGTCGGTCTACTGCGCCGGTCTCTCCGACACCATTGCACTCCTTTCGCCGTCTGCCCGCGTCTGCACTAGGAAAGGGTTGCTGGTACCTTTCGCGACCGTGCGAGTCACTCAGGGCAGCACCGCTATTTTTGTTACCAACCCATCCCCGTGCATTGTTACGTTGGTTCGAGGGGAATGTCTCGGCAAAGTGGAACCCGTTGAAGACGCACAAGTTCTGGACGCACCCGATGACTCGCACTGTACCAGTTCCCGCACCATCAGTGCTGTTTCCACGTCTGATTCGTCACCTACTGATGTATTTGGTCCCTCCATTGCTGACAACCTTACGTCGGTCCAGCGTTCGCAGCTTCTGTGCTTGTTGGATGAATTTCGTCATTCTTTCGATGTCGGGCAACCATCCCTCGGCCGCACGTCCGCTGTTACGCATCGCATCGACACTGGCGCCCAACCACCACTGCGGCAACGTCCATATCGCGTGTCTCCCACAGAACGCCGGGTAATTAACGAGCAAGTGGACGATATGCTTCGACGCGATGTAATTCGGCCCTCCGACAGCCCATGGGCGTCTCCTGTTGTTCTCGTTGCGAAGAAGGACGGTTCTGTGCGGTTCTGTGTGGACTACCGACGGCTCAACAAGGTCACCCGCAAGGATGTTTATCCACTGCCGCGAATCGACGACGCGATTGACAGCCTCCAAGGAGCAGAATTCTTTTCATCTCTCGATTTGCGCTCGGGGTACTGGCAAGTACCCATGGCTGATGACGCTCGACCAAAGACAGCCTTTGTCACGCCCGACGGCTTGTACGAGTTCAACGTCATGCCGTTCGGTCTGTGTAATGCGCCCGCGACCTTCGAGCGCATGATGGACACCGTTCTGCGCAACTTGAAATGGCACACGTGCCTGTGTTACCTGGACGACGTCGTCGTCTTCGCTCCGGACTTCTCCACGCACCTCCAACGTCTGCGGCATGTCTTGACCCGTTTGAGCAACGCCGGCCTCCAACTGAATCTGAAGAAGTGCCGATTTGCGGCACGGCAGCTGACAATCCTCGGCTACGTCGTGTCCAAAGACGGAATCCTTCCCGATCCGGCCAAGCTTCGGGCCGTGGCCGAATTTCCCAAACCTACGTCCGTCAAAGAACTGCGCAGTTTCGTCGGACTGTGTTCATACTTTCGACGCTTCATACGAAACTTTGCCGCCATCATATCGCCGCTGACGAAGCTCCTTGGAAGTAACGGACCCCTAAATTCGTGGTCGTCCGAGTGTGACGACGCGTTCGCAAAGCTCCGTCGTTTGTTGACGTCTCCTCCCATACTACGCCACTACGACCCTACGGCCCCAACGGAGGTACACACGGACGCCAGCGGTGTAGGCCTCGGCGCTGTCCTTGCGCAACGCAAACCAGGGTTCCCCGAATATGTCGTGGCATACGCAAGCCGTACGCTTACCAGAGCCGAGACCAATTACTCAGTCACGGAAAAAGAGTGCCTGGCGATCATATGGGCCCTTACAAAGTTTCGACCTTATTTGTATGGTCGCCCATTTGATGTCGTCACCGACCATCATGCACTATGCTGGCTGTCGTCATTGAAGGATCCCTCAGGCCGTCTCGCCCGCTGGGCACTTCGCCTGCAGGACTACGACATCCGCGTGCTGTACCGCAACGGACGCCAGCATGCTGACGCCGACGCCCTCTCGCGCTCTCCCTTGCCTGACGACAATGCCCCCTGCTCAGTATCTCACATAGCTGTTGCTTCGATCAGCGTTCACACTATCGCTACCGAACAGCGCAAGGATAAATGGATCACCTCGCTGATCGACTTGCTCACTGATCCGACGGCAACACCATCCACTCGCGCGTTGCGTCGTCAAGCCCACCATTTCGCCGTTCGTGACGACCTCCTGCACCGACGCAATTACAACGCCGACGGCCGCCAGTGGCTACTAGTGATACCCCGCAGTCTGCGTTCTGAAATATGCGAGGCCTTCCACTCTGACCCGCAATGCGCGCACTCTGGGGTATCCAAAACTTACCACCGCATTCGACAACGATACTTCTGGCGTGGGATGTACCGCTACGTGCAGAAGTTCGTTCGCTCCTGCCTCGATTGCCAACGCCGAAAACCTGCAACGCACGTGTCGCCCAGCAGGTCTACAAGCCATTACCTTGCCCTAACCGTCCGTTCGGGCGCGTGGGCATCGATTTGTATGGACCACTTCCTCTGACTTCGGCTGGTAACCGCTGGGCCATCGTCGCTGTTGACCATCTAACGCGATACGCCGAAACCGCCGCCCTCCCAGCGGCTACATGCGCGCGATGTTGCCTCCTTCCTACTACACCGATTCATCCTGCGTCACGGTCCACCCCAAGAGCTTCTCAGCGATCGAGGCCGTGTCTTCTTATCGGAAGTCGTGGAAGCCATTCTGAAAGAGTGCCATGCTGTTCACCGCAAAACTACTGCTTACCACCCGCAGACGAATGGCCTAACCGAACGCTTTAACCGAACGCTCGGCGACATGCTGTCAATGTACGTCGCCGCCGATCACACCAATTGGGATGCCATTCTGCCCTTCGTCACCTACGCCTATAACACCGCCCCTCAGAGCACTACTGGTTTTTCACCGTTCTTCTTACTGTACGGAAGGCACCCGTCGCACACCATCGACACGATACTTCCATACAAGCCGGATCCATCTGAGTGTGCGCCTATTTCTGACACAGCCAGGCTCGCTGAAGAGTGTCGCGAGCTTGCCAAGACATTTACGACGCAGGAACAAGAGCTGCAGAAGAGCATTCGCGATGGCACGACTACTTCTGAACCCACGTTCCTCCCTGGAGCGCTCGTATGGCTCTCGGTCCCTACCACTGCAAGTGGCCTTTCTTCAAAACTACTGCCGAAATACGAAGGCCCATACCGGGTCGTCGAGCGCACATCCCCGGTCAACTACTTGATCGAACCCATCGAACCAGCTTCGGACATGCGCCGTCGAGGGCGCGACATTGTCAACGTGGAGCGCCTCAAGGCCTACTATGACCCACTCATAGTGACGAGTTGTTAGGTCGCCGGACGGCTCCCTTTTCGTACCCGGGGTAATTGTAGAGAAGCCTTGGGACATGGTAATGGGTTACCCTCTCCAGCGCCTTCTAGTGGGTCGTCCTCTTTGGTTGCTTGAAGAAGAACGCCGCTCGCGCAGGGAGTTCGTGCCTTGCCGTGACTGTCGCCATTACTCATTGTCGTTGAGTGCTGTCTATTAAACACCTTAACAGAACAAACTGCGTCGCCGAACCAACACGCATTCAAGCTTTTCTTTAAACGTATTTTGCCGGTAACAGGTAGGCTGTGGTCATGACGAATGTCTAGCGACACTGCGCTTATGTCAGTCCAGTCAGGCTTGCAGAGAACTGAATTTACTCATGTATTCGTGAAAAATGAATACCTGCTCAAATAATGGACGCATATACTTGTGCTTCACCAGTTTGTCACTAGGAAACCTGAAAAACCTCCGCGGAACTGTCAATCCCTGGGTTCACGCCCCACATAACCGCTGCCAAACATGTGAGGGCCCGATTGAGCATCTTCGTCTATTGCATAGTTGAACCTGCTCGACGTGGCTCCCCTCGGCTTCCTTTCCTGCATGCACGCCCACTTCATTATGTCTTTATCTTCCCGTATTCATACTCGGTACGCCCAACCCGAGCGAGAGAACAAAGCGAGAGCGATCAACGTGTGATATCGCTGAGGTCGAGTGGCAAGGGTGAGCGGAGGAAGTGCTACGACACCACTCCAACCAGGTCTCCTGCGCTGCCCCAATTTAAATCACAAAATATGAGAATAAAAAAGAACAAATAGCAAAAGAAAGAGTGTCTTACCATTCCATCAAATTTCTTTATTGTGAAACTCGTGAAAGGCAATAAATGCGAACATCTACATCAACCTCACTTCGTTCAACCAGATCTTAGGATATGCCAGGCAACCGCTACGAGCGCGCATGTTCCTTGAAACCGAAACTGGTGCTCAGTTTCCGGGGCGTGGTGAAATCGAACCCAGGCATTCAGCGGAGATATGCTACCAGAGCTACGCCACTACTTGACTCTGCTTTTGGAAAAATGCGCTAAGCAGGCGTAATGTCAGGCGAGGATCCACGTTAACAGACGTAATAATGTGTGGCAGACAGGCGTCACATCACGTGAATCGCGTAACGATTGAGGGGTTCAAAGCTGCCCACCCATTACAAAGGGCTCGGCCATAATTCATCATCCGATCACCAGACACAGCATCAACAAAGTGCGCAGCTACGTGGGTGGGCTTATTGCCTTACAGACGCGTAGTGGGTACTTCGCTGCTTCGCAAAATGATGAATTATGGCGCAGTGGGTACTTCGCAACTGTACTTGCAGTGGGCACCTTGTAGGAGAGTTTACAACGGAAAATGTCAGCCGCACAGAACTTTCCTTTCCTCATGGCACGGTTGAGGTGTCCACCGGGAACCGAAACATGACAAACCAATGAGAAGGCGATGCGAACGGGGCCCGAAACGATATCACGTTCCACTCTGAATCAACTTTATTGAGGGTCCATCGAGAAAGGTTGACGTCCCCATCATCCTATTCGTAAAATGGAGCGATGCGCAGACGCCTAATTATAGGGGACATGTAATGGCGTTTACTCGAGTAATCTTTGCACCTCTTTGCTGTATAGCCTTCTACCCGCCACGGTGGCATATACAGGATGTTTGAAGAAATGTGTCCGAAAATCTCCAAAATAAGGGAAATGGAATAATTCCTTGCTGCCTTCATAATTAATTGTTCTGTAGCGGCAGACATCTTAAGATGGCCGGAGACATCAGTTGCGGCAGTATTTAAAGAAATTAAATTAATTAGCTTTTTAAATATTTGTAGAGGGAGGCTGTCGGGTCAAATGGGGCGAATTTGTCCTTCCTGCAAAGAGCCCATTACCTCTTTGAGACTTCGGAAAAGTGGCCTCTGGTAATCATAGCGGAGTAATGAAATTCAACCAAATTCACCGGCGAAACCGAAACGGCAGCGCGAACGAGCGCAATTGCGTTCACTGTTCGCGACAACTACTCAAGTGGTGTTAGTTCTTCTACGTTAGTCTCGGAAGAATATGGCAGTTGCGCGCTTCCGCGTTTCGGTTTCGGTTTCGCCGGCGCAATTGGCCTGATGTCATCACTATGGTAAAGTTACCAACGGCCGCTTTTTGGAAATCTCAAAGTTGCAATGGCTCTTCACAGGAAGCGCTCCAATTCTTCCATTCGACCCGACCGCCTGTCTCCACTAATTAAAAAGTTAATCAGTATAGTTTTTCTAAAATTACTGTCGTAATTTATGTTTCTCGCCATCTGAAGGTGTCTGCTGCTACAGGAAAAAAGTAATTATGAAGGCAGCGAGCAAGTATTCCCTTTCCCTTATTTTTGAGGGTTTTCGGACACATTCCATGAAAGACCCTGTATAGCTGACAAAGCAGAAAACTGGGCGAGTTGGTCATCATCATCATCATAATCATCATCATCATCAGCCTGTCTACGCCCACTGCAGGGCAAAGGCCTCTCCCATGTTCCGCCAATCAACCCGGTCCTGTTCTTTCTGCTGCCACGTTATAGCTGCAAACTTCTTAATCTCATCTACCCACCTAATTTTCTGTCTCCCCCCACGCGTTTGCCATCTCTTGGAATCCAGTCAGTTACCCTTAATGACCACCGGTTATCCTGCCGACGTGCTACGTCGGCAGGGTAACCAAGTTGGTATGGATTCGTAATTCGTATTCCTTGGGCGCTCCTCGTAAATTATGTATAGCTAACTATGGCGCCTTGCCTGTTGAGTATCATGATGTAGTTCGATTCCCGGACTCGGCAGACGCATTCCAGTAGCGCCTAAATGCAAGAACACTTGCGTACAGGGCTTTGAGTGAATGTTGAAAAGTTTCAAGTGAAAAAAGAAAAAAAAGAACACGCGAAGTCCTCCACTGCGCGCGGCGTCTCCATAGATCATAGGTTGCTTTGGAACGTTAAACACAATCGACCAGCCAATCAGCTACAGTGTTCCACTTTGTCAGCCTGTTAATTCTTGTTAGCAAGAAAATGGAAGTACAAATGCGTTCTTTAAAAAAAAGTATCACTAAGTGTACCCCGGCTTTCCTATGTGAATGTGCTAACAGTTGAAGGCTTAATACACAAGAAACAACACTCACAGCGTTGCCCGTGTTGTTTATAATGTCTGCCTAAGTTTAACGTTGCAGTGTAGCCATGTTTATGATGACCCACCAACTAGCACAAACGTTCCCCTCACTGTGCTATAAATCTCCTACTTGACACGTTGTGCTATGCCAGATGTTGCTGCTTTTTGCTGCAGCACTTAAGATATCTTACGTACGTAGAAGCTGGTCAGGGCGCCTGGCTTAAATAATGTCTTATAATGAAAACTTGTGACTTTGGCATGTATTAAGATAGTTGATATTACACTAGTATACAACACTAGTATGCAATCTATAGATTGCAAAAATAAAGGGAGGAAGCAGGGATGGTAATCTGCAGAAAAGCATCTGGCTGGCGACCTATACGCTAGGGGAAGAGGAAAGGGAAATGAAAGAATAGATAGAAGAAAGTGGTGGACATGTGCTGGTACGGCGGACAACACCGCGCAGTACAGCATATCTAAGCGAACGGCATTGATATATGTATACAACAGCTATACATCACATATATAGGATTTCAGAGGTTGATTTGCTCCTGGGTGAACCCCACGCATCGACTCAAGCGATGCCTTTAGTGTTTCGCTGTAGCCACGTAAACAAGACCTTTACTTGACTTTCCTTACATTGGAAGAGCTATTATTCCGAAAGCTAATGGAGCTACCATCATTGTCAGCGCTGTTTTAATGACATTTTTCCAACAACTCATGGATGAATGTAGTAGTAATAATAAAAGTTGCCGAGGTTTTACGTCCCAAAACCACGATTTGATTATGAGAGACGCTGTAGATGAAGACTCCGGAAATTTCGACCACCTGGGGTTCTTTCACGTGCGCCTAAATTAAGCACACGCGCCTCTAGCATTTCGTCTCCATCGAAATGCGGCTGCCGCGGCCGGGATTCGATCCCGCGACTCGCGGGTTAGCATTCAAGCACCATAACCACCAGACCAGCATGGCAGGTCTGAATATCAAAGTAGCACTTTTGTGATGCGGAGTTTTATTTTGTGACGCTCACAGGCCTTGCCTAACAGTGCTGCACCAAAGTACGTATGTTCACATGAATCAACTTAGTTTTGCTTGTTCGCACTTATCATGCGCAACATGCGCAACTTCCCAACAAAGCGCTCATAACAGTCAGCACAATTTTTTTCCTTATCTGTAAGCAGAAAGTGACGTCTTATGTATTACTTTCTCTCATTTGTGATACCTTCCACTCGGGCGCTTGTTTGAACTTTGTGCGGGCTTGTGTCGCCTCAGTACTGTATACATGGTGCACTGAACGGTACTGATATTAAATTGATCACGACTTCAGCTGGCAGTCGTTTTGTCCTTGCAATGTGTTTTTTAACTTTGTAATGTGTTGAACTAGGACAGTTTCAATGCTGAATCCACGGCAGCTAACAGCTCAGAAATTTGAGCGCGCGCACGCACGCACGCACGCACGCACGCACGCACGGACAAACTGTTCTGTAGTGAAGTTTTATCTTCTTTTTTGTTCTTTTTGACCTCGTGCGCATTCGACGCTGATAGCTATGACATAGTGCCAGAAAACAAGTGCTCGGAGCTTGGCCAGCCGGCCACGCGAATTGGCCATGTGCAATGAACTAGTATGTCCGCCCACCTCCCTTTCCTCTATAACGACAGTATCATTCGCTCATCACTTCTTTATCAAGCAAACCTACCCTCTTCCTATTTGCTTCATAAATGATTTTAAACGTACTTGCCTCACATGCATCCCGTCGCGAAATATTCAGGCTATCTTCTCTTTTATAAAATTTATTGCCATATCACACAGCTCCCACGCGATCTGCTTTTACCACCTACTTTGATTTCTGCACGACTTGACCGTAGTAATAAAGTCGGTATCGACATATGTCGCACTAAGACTTGGTCTCGTTCATTTATACCTAGGACCTTGAAGGACTCAAACCCCCTTCCCGGATCAATCGTTTCTATACACACTGACAGCGAGTAATTTTCATGTACAACGACGAACTTCACGCAAGGCATCATTAGTTGTTGCGAATAATCAGCTAATACTGTATAAGGAAAAACTTGGATTGTATTCCTCAACTTTACCACTCTCTTCTGAAAAGCCCTCGGGCCTTGAACGTATAAATAAATAAATAAATAAATAAATAAATAAATAAATAAATAAATAAATAAATAAATAAAATCGGCTGTGGTACTTAAAGAGGACGTGATCGTCCAATTTTCAGTCTCCAGCGTTAAATACGCACTCGAAGGTGCCAGCTCACGGCGTGACGACCTTCTAGAAAAATTGAGCTCGATGTCCCCGATGGGTCGATCGGAGGGTCGATCGATATCGCAACGGAGGACACCGAGGACCGCGAGAAAGAGCAGGTCGCTGTTATTGAATCTCCAGCACGCGTCCCGCCCTCTCTCGCTCCTCGTTTACGATCCACTCTTTCTATGAGCTGATAAGTGTAACTCTGCGGTAGTACGTTTCGTTTACGAGCGCGAAGCAACTTGCGAAAACTTCCTCCGTGAACCACAGCCTTCGTCACAGGCCTGTCCGCGTTTCGTGCATTCCAACTGCATGGCGCACTGTGCGGTAAAGCCGCCGAGTTCAGTAACACCGAATGTCACTGTAACTCAGTTTCACCGACGCTCGCATCACTGACGTTCGTTAGTTGGCGGTTAAAATCTACGGTTTCCCAAATTAGCCCTTCTAACACTGTCGCCCTGCTTTTTCCGGTTTCGCTAAATCGATTTGTTGCGTCACGGCGCCCAATTTCGCTCGAGAATTCGCTGCTTTTTGTTTAAGGCAAAATGAAAGGCTCTTCGGTGCGCAGAGCTAAACAGGACCACTAATGCGCATGTGCGCCGGTGTAACAGCACGTCGAGGAGATTGCAGCTTCAATAAGAACTGAGGGAGTCATTTTGACAGTCACGTTTTTCGTTTCCCAGACACACGTGTTATTGAGAAGGCAAACGCGTTTGCAGAGAATTCCACGGAGCCGGCATCCGCGGAAAGCACCCACACCGAAACACTTTGTCTATAGCCCGGGTTATAGTGAGACGTGAGAAGTGTGCGCATCTGCTTCCTGTTCTTTGTGTCCTTCTACTCCATTTTCTTGGCATGCCGAGAAAAAGAAAAGGCTCCATTTCCAATAATAAGGAAATTCTGTAGATTCATTGAGCTTTGCCGACTTACCCACAGAGTAGAAAAACTGTTCCAAACATATTGATGCACACGACGACGCTATATGATGCATCGTTCAAACAATCGCATGAAGAATACAAAGTAATACAGATTTGCGGGCCAACGTCTTGTAGTTACACCTTTCGTGGTGTTCCCCGAGAAATAGTGCTGAGCCCAACACACTATGACCTGAAGCTTCATATTCTCGTGGATTCGACGGGGCAAACCGTACAGCTCTCAAGTGTGTGGCACATGGGCATCAAGAGCGTATAGGTTCGCGCACGACTTCAGAAGGATTCAACGGCGTTGTCAGAATACATAAGAAGGCAAAACCTGGATCGTTGCCTTCTTGGATATCGAGTGAGCACGAGTGATATTAGATATTGAAATGTACACTTCTTAGATATTGAATAAGTGGCGAGCGAGCATTAAATATATGCTCACTGGCAGTTTTTACTCGCAAAGCGATGGTCCCGTGCACATATCAGATGAATGGTCAAATTGTACCCGTGAGATAAAAGCAGCGATTTCTCGGCGTCATTGTCGACAGAAACGTATCTGGGAGGCCTCGCATCTTGCACGCGACAAAACGATTGACAGCTTTTATGGACCTCCTTGCATTTCTCGACGGAAGGTCGTGCGACGCTTCAGTGTCATCAGCGTTACAGTTACGACGCGCCCTCTTTCTGCGCTTCCTGCGGTACAGCTTACATGCACTAGAAAATACTTGGGCGACAAATATTCGTAGACTTTAGAGTTTACCAGCCTATAGAACGCGAAACTTGGTTTCCCGAGAACCACATCTTCAGCTGAGACACTAGGCATTGCCAGAGACTTTCCCACTGCTGTCGAGATTACTATACTGACGTCCTGAGAGCACACATTCGACACTTGACTCGGCGTCCCTCGCTCATAACCCCTTGCCTGCCTACATTTTTAGACCACATTCAACATTTGCAAAACCAGTGCAAGGCGTCAACCGACTTGCCAATGCCGTTCACATCTGCTGCCCCACTGTCAGCAGCATTGAGGATTCTGCATCTGCCTCGAGTACGGTTGACAACTCCGGCAATAATTAAAAAAAAGAAAAACCAAAAACCTGGAGCGTCGTCCTAATATTTAAAGCAAGCACATGGAACATTTATACAACGTGCACAATCTCTACACAGGTGGTTTATATATATATATATTAATATATATATATATATATATATATATATATATATATATATAGATAATATATATATATATATATATATATAAATAATATATAGATATATTCGAATGGTCAGACAATTATACATTTCGTATTTAGTTAGCTTTTTAAAGGATATCTTAGAAAAAGCTCTCATGCCTATAAAATCAATGTTCCTTCCAAATTCCAAATACCATTGTCCTAAAAGATAATAATATAAACG
>NC_051176.1:124868318-124963553 GCF_013339695.2 Rhipicephalus sanguineus
TGTATTTGTACACTTTACTCCTTGAAACCACACCGTAGGTGACATGTCCCAGTGGTTTCATTACGTCGTAGCCCTGGCGCGTCAAATCCGGTCATGAGTGTTCATTTACAGATGTCTCAGTGTCAATTGTGCACCCTATTACAAGTAGCAAGATGTCTTCATTCTCTCTCTCCCTCCTTTTAAATGCGAAGCATTTCTTAGCGAACCTCTGGCACTTTGAGCGTTCTATCTCGTAATCTATCTATCTATCGATCTATCTATCTACTATCTAGCCGCTACGTCTGGGTGCTCTCATGATCGCCTCCTTAACTTGGTGTAGACCAAAATTTGCATGGGAGGGTAAGAGGATTTCACGAATATGATTGCGGGTCATGACAGAATAACGTTAAATCCTGTCGCGTACGTCGTCAAACCCTTTCCACTAGACACGTGTGGCACATACCCGTTTGCCATGGGCCGCGGTGTACGGGTATGCTCCACAGGTGATTGACAGTTATATCTACCCAGGAACGGCGAGAACAGACATTGGTAACTTAAATGCTAGAACGTTAAGGAAAACCAACATCGGCAGCGTTGACTCAACGAATGGAAAGAATGAAAATTAGGATCCCAGCAGGAATCGAACCCAAGCATTCTGCGTGCCAATCAGGCATTCTACCACTGAGCCACGCCAGGTCTATAAACTGGTTTGGAAAAACAGCCTACGCAGGTGTAATATCGGCGCAACGTCAATTGGAGTTGTGGTGCTGGCTATCTAATTTTACAAGAAAGCAATAAACACTACATGATGCTCCTACGATGTGTACTCCTACGATACAGGCGTCATATCAGATTAACGTCTGTAGTTCCAGTGTTGGCTCCGCTTTTATAGCAGTCTAATAAACATTACGTTTGTATTCCTATGATTCAGCAAGCTATATTGAAGCATTGCTCGACCCCGGAGGAATACATTAACGAACGTTACATATGATACCCACACCACCGCACCGTAAAGTGCACTTCGTCCACGAGAACGACGCAGTGTCCTCTTCATTTCTTACGAGGCTGGGCAATGGCCTCATGCTGACCGAGGATGATGCCAGATTGATTGACGGCCGCTTTGTAGACTAGGCTACGTAGGCCACATACGCCCAGGTATTCGACGAATACTACAAACACCATCCACTGATGTTGGTCTACGTAGCACTATCCAGGCCTACCAGCCTCGACGGCCTATACCTCACCAACACGAAGGGTGGCTTCAGGTTCCGACATGTCGCCGGCTCTGTCCGACAGACAATTTGTCGACGAAATGACCGAGGCATCCACGAATCTTAACAGCTCTACTATACCACATACTTCACTACACATGGAACCCTCGTCACCATGATCACGACCGGATCCTATAACAATTAAGTCATGACCAGCTGCTGGTGCTCACTGATCACGGTGATGATGCCCTTGTTCAAGAATTGTCAAGAACGTCTTGCACACATGCACACGGGTTCGTGAAACGTGCGTGCGTTCCCGGGACACTATAAGCACTACGTATCAGCTTACCGCTTCTGGTGTTGGTAATACCCACGTTGCCATTGGCAGCGTTACCCAACCGTAAACAACTGATTATATAACACATATGCGGATCTTCAACATATATATGTGTGCGTGTAAAATTTATACAAATCTTTAGCGTCATTTTGTAACGTGTCGCTCAATAAAAAAAAGTTACGCCACAGTCGCCTACCCGCCGCATGCTCCGCATACCATCGACTCCCACGGTGCGTGGGATTTGCCGAATTTCTTTCTTCTTTTTTTCTTTTTGTCAAGCGGACTTTTCGCAATCACTTGTTTACAAATCACAGCGTATTTGATTCATATCCCATAATTTAAGCACATTTTTTTTTGGACCAGACATACTCGTTTCTGTTCAGATATTCTATTCGACGCGTTATTCGTGCGCTTCCACATTGCATGTATTAACTATCACTTTGTATGTATACTAACGCGTAGATAAACGCTACAATTTGGTGACATATTCTGTCATGGGAACCATCGTTAAAAGTGCAACACCACACAACACAACAGAAGACCAGACGAGACCAGACCAGTCTTCTCTTGTGTTGTGTGGTGTTGCGCTTTTAACGATGGTTCCCATGTATAAACACCAACTAGCCCAACAGTCAACTCTCTTAAAGCATATTCTGTCATGCCTTGAGGTTTCAAAGGTCACAGTGAGGGGAAGAAAAACCTGTGCTGAATTGTGCATGAGAGTATATTACACGGGTGCATTGTTGGAGTTTCCCCTGTGATAGGCAATTCCCAAGGAAGAATTAAGGTTTTATTTTTAAGCAAAAGGCTTAGATGCCTTATAAAACGCGAATATTGACCGTCGGCGGAACCCGCGTCCTGCCTCAGAGGCGTCCACGCGAGTGATGCAAAAAATCATCATCACGTGATGACGTCACATATTGCCAAAATTTGTGATGTCATCATGATGTTGCATAATTTGGCGTCATACGATGGCGTCATCACATGCATGACATTGTCGTTTGGTCAAAGGTGGGCCGATCACAGAGGCAGGCCAAAACAAGGTAAGGTGCAGCAATGCCCCCGATCATGGAGGCAGTGCAAAACCACGTTGATATATCGACTAAGAAGGAAAAGATGACTTTCGCCTTCGAGTCGTCTTCGGCGAATGCATAACGGACCCTGTGAGTTTTTTTCTTCTTTCCACAGGTGCGCTACCTACGATAGATTATTCTTGGCTTTAGCACAACAAATAAACACCTTCACAAGGACTTTTTCAACACATACTGCTCTAAAGTTGAAAATCAATTAGTGAGCAGAAATGGCCAATTGTGAAGGGAAAACAACAATTATTTTTAAATCAGACATCAATAATAAATAGGATTGATTGATTGATTGATTGATTGATTGATTGATTGATTGATTGATTGATTGATTGATTGATTGATTGATTGATTGATTGCAGGTATAATCTATGCATGTCAACTTTTTCAACCTTCGATCTTGCTACGATAAGCTTGACGCGTAAGCGTGCAGAGTGATCACGTGCCTAAATAAAAGATCAAATGAAGAAAAAACATGGTCTTTTATTAATCGCTGCCGATGAGAGGGGTCGATAGCGGGATTCGCCTGGGCACATAATGAGAGGCGTTGTGTTGGTTACACCACTCGGTTACTATTTGAGTACGTCACGAACATGTTATGAAATGGCGTACTTTATGCAATTAGGTTGACACGCACTTGAGTACGCTGCATATGCATTCTAATGTCGAAAGTAATTTGTTCTCCGTAGGCAAAGGCAGGTCACGTTCGCTCTCAGGCTGAATATAATATACGTACAGAGTAAGTTTAAGCAGTTGCTGGAAGTGTTGAACTCTCCTGTGTTACGAGCACCTTATGGTAGCAAGGTGGATCAGCTCCTGTGTATCTGCCCGCCTTAGATATAGCATACGTTATCTATCTGCGGTGACAGCTGCTTCAGATCGCACCGTACAAAGTTTTATTGCAGCTATATACACACTTACGCAAACGCCAAGTCGTACGGAGTAAAAAAAAGAGAAAAAAAGAAATTAAAATGCGGCAAGTGTTTTTCGAGCCTATATGTATCGTCGAAAATTCAGGACGTTTCGTAGAAACATGTAACTCCGATATGCCGCTATATAGTGTTATTCATTGTTTGTGAGTACAACTGCTGCAGGTCAGGCTTGTGTGTTACAGTGTTACGCGCTACGAATAAAATAGACCAAGCAAATGGCATGTAATAATTGCGCGCATAATGGCCACGCATAAACTACATGCGCACAACTCTTGTCCCGAAGGGACAATTAGCGAGGCCGCATTGTTGTTTTACCGCATCTCATTGACCTCCGCAGCGCTTCTTAGGCTTGTTTTCCCAACAAGAAACAGCGGCCACGCACTTTACGAGGACGTCGCGTGAGGAAATCGCAGTTGATTTGGTGGCTGGGACCTGGGTACGGGGAAGAAACGTAGAAATATTTCTAGGCGAAAAAAAAAAAAGACTTAAAAAAAAGTCGGGAGAAAGAAGGGCAGGATGTTCCAGGTGTAGGAGCAGCCACGCGGCATATACCGATTGGTAGTAAGACACGTACGAAAGGGGTTGAGAGTGACAGGGACGAGCAAGCGCCCACGTCCGCTTTCGGAATTATAAACCCGAGCTGAGGCGAAGAAGGTTCCACGGACGCGCCTGGCTGCCTTTCAGTGCGGAGCCTTCATTAACGTCCTCTTCAAAGGCGGACTCGGCGTGGCCCTCGGCACAAAACGCGGGGGACGCTCGCTCGGTTTACGGCTCTCTCGCGCTAGCCGGGCGAACGAGGCGAATTCAGCGGCGCGCTGGCATTCAAGTCGGCGCTGTCATTAGGACGACCGGTGTATAAAAGCGAACACTACTGCGGTACGGAGCGCTTAGAACGAGATACAGAATAAAAGAAGAAAAAAAAGGAAAAGAAGGAAAGGGCGCCGCTGTGTGTATATATATATATATATATATATATATATATATATATATATATATATATATATATATATATATATATATATATATATATATATATATATATGTTATAGTGGCCAGCGTAGGAAGCCCGTGTATACACTTGTGTGCGCACGCCTAGAAGAACAAGATTCACCGTGTAGGTATAGCACGCATGGTGCGTAGCGTGCGTATAATTTGTGCAAAGTTCGGAATCTCGGCGTTTTCACAGCGTGAGAGAAGACCGAGAGGGGCCTTCTTTCTTCGTGCTGCATCTCACCATTATACGGTTCCGCACGTGCCAGGCCAGAGTGGAGAAGAAAAAAGTGGGGAGCCCTATTCGGCAACTGAAATAAAAGCTCGCGTCTCGTGTGCCTTTGGCCGTGTGCCTTTAGAGAAAATTACTGGCGGACTCATTTCGGCAGCTCTATTGAGCGCAGCCTATGAAAACTCCAAGACGCCAATGGAGAAACGCGAGCCTCCCAGCGGCCGCTATTGGACTTCAGCGGCGTCGAGTATACGAGAATGATTTTATTCTGCGCCTATACGCTTTGTAGCGTACTTTCTCTCTTTGTTTTTTTGTTTTTGTTTTTGCTCTTGATACTGTGGTGGAGGGTTAGTTCTAGCATCTCTATACGTACTAGCTCGCCCAAAGATTGCGAAGCTTGTCTCTCAAAGACACGAATTTCAATGGAGTCGTTTCACTGTCACGGATATAGGAAAATATTGTTGCATCACAGCTGCTACAACTGTTACTCTGAATGAAATGACAACAGTCTGTGGCGGAATGCATGGAGGTTACAGCTTTTTTTTTTCTCCAAGTGTTTACGAGTGCCAGCTGGATCAGCAATTTTCATTTCGCTGCAGAATTTGAGAACAGAATTAGTTTTCGAAAGTGACGCGCGGGATGTGTGCCGAATCGACGCGACATCATCGCTAGTGCTCAGTTTGAATCCAGAAATTCTGACATATGCCTTGGAATAAACAATGAAGCTGGACTAGCTAAATCTCCCTAGTTAGCTCACGTTAGACTATGATTGGTCCTGCATGTAATGCCCGCCTTTTCAAGCATTCCAGCTTATGCAACCGAATTGCGCCGCATACGACAGGAGTGTGTTAAGATATCTGTTTATATACGGTGTGCCCGTTAAGTCATGGTGCACATTTCACCGGTCACAGGAAAGCAACCAAGCAAAATAGAAATGTGAAACCTTCATTAAATAAAAGGAAAGCTCTCCACGTTTTCGTAGTATGATGTGCAAGTGTGCGCGCACACAAGTGATGACGCGGCACCGCCAACTGCGCAGCAGCGGATGAGCCCAAAGCCCCCGCCATGGAGTCGAGTTGTGGACGGCACAGAAAAAAGTTCAGTGTGTTCTACAGAAGTTTTCTCTGTCGTACAGAGAAAAGTTCAGTGTGTTTCCCATGGTGGCCTCTCGACAAGTGAGAGATGACCGTTGTCGCTGTAGCACCGCTTTCTTAAAAAGCACTCTCGCGCAGCCTTCAGGACGGTGGCTTGCCTTCGTTGCTCGATGTATCACTTTTAACTCTCTCGCCTTTTTCTTTCTTCCTTTTTAGCTCTTTTCGGTCACATCCTTTCACGGTGTTTTGTTTCTGTAACTGCACGTCGTATAATCAGAATGTAGAAGATGGTTAATATAAAAAAAAAACTGGAAAACGCAACTTCATATAACAAAGCCGACGTGTACGTTCGTTTCTAACGAATCTTTTCGTCGACTATTGCAGCAGCCGAAACTTAATATAAGGAGAAGTGAAGGGGGTGATGCGTGGTGGACGGAGAAGTGCCGGCGCGGCCGGGGAAGCTCGGAAACTGACGGGGCCGCGCAGTGAAGTTAAATGACCGCAAGTCACGCTCGGGAGAGCGGTGGCCGCGATTTCAAAGCGGTGCGCGAGGGGCTCCTCCGCTGCTACGAAGACGGCAGGGAGGATTGCGAGGGCCAAAAAAAAAAAGACATAGAAAAAAAAACGCACTAAATAGGCAAGCAAGAACTTGTCGAATGAAATAAAAGCGTGTAGAATGTATATACACGCATTTATATACAAGGCTAGCCCACAAGAGCGGAACGCGAGAAAAACGAGGAGGAAAGGGAAGACGGTGGAGGATGCTCTAGAACAGAAAGAAGAAGAACGGCAACAAATAGAAGAAGCGCTGCAAGTTGACGTGGTTTATATACTAAGCAACACTGCGCGAAATAAACAGGGTAGGAGGTGTCGCTGAGAGGATCGAGGAGACGTTCCCACAAAGTGTAAGGCGGTGCCGCTGAAGCGAGCGTTGGCGGAACAATTTGGCGCGAAACGCTCACGCTCCAGTTGCTGCTGGACGGGTGATTAGATCAGCTGCAATGCCTACGCAACACTCCCTCCCCCCCCCCCTCCACCCTCTCTTTCGGCACCCTCCTTTACGCGCACACAAAGAAAGAACACCCGTGAATGGAAGCTTAAGGGAGACGTAATAAATTCCATGAAGTACACGGGCACATAAAAGGATTGCTATTGTGAAACGACGCGGCGCGATATTTATACCGGCTCGACAGCACGCCCGGAGATTAGGCTGCGAAAAATCGGATGTATGCAGCTTCTTATGTCTACAATGGTGGCAATGAAACGGAATCACAAAACAACAACAATAACAACGAACGACTAAAGTGACAACTGTAGAAACTTTGGCGGAGTCCAAGTTCGCATAAAGTAGATTAAATTCGCAGCCTGGGTATGGCATACTGAGCATACTGATTAATCGCTAGTTTTGGACGACGCGTGCGCGAGGCGCGGATGACAAACCACCGTCTCTTCCGTTGTGAAAGGGCTACGCGCTAGCGACGGGGACATGCTGTCTTAGCATGAAGCGCCAGGTGCGTTATTAATGGCTCCAAGTTTCGCACTGACTGTTGTACGCCGCGCTTAGCGATGGATAGACCTACAAGGGTTCCGGCTGTACACTCCTTCCTGTTCGCGTCGCCATGCCGCCCTACAATGGCGACGAGCGAAATAAAAAAGAAAGATAAACCATAAATAAGGATTCACAGAATATGTTGAGTCAACGTTGAGCGCTGTTTTAGTTGCGACGCATGCGTCCCCTATCGCTCTCTCTCTCTCTCTCTCTTTTATCATTACTTCCCTGAATTTTCTTACTGCAAACAATAATAGGCACTGCACCTTCCTTACTTGAATTCTGTAAACCTACAGAATAGAGTTGCGGCATAGATCACTTAGTGACACCGGAGACACCTTCGAGCCGTATGTCGATAGAAAAAGACCGGTGAATAAATTGGTCAATGAATTGATCAAAAAACAAAATGGCGGAGTCCACCTGCAATCCATCTCGAGCGGTATAACGTAAAGAAGGCAATACCACAGCCTCACGTATAGAAGGCACATATAGTGACGGGTGAAGGGACAGGGGGGGGGGGGGGGGGCTGCAGGCACATTTAGGTGCAATCTTATTCGTTACATCTAACTAACAGCGCGAGTTCGTGTTGTGTAGTTCATCCATCCCTTTCTTACTCTTCTTCTTTCTTCTTTACCCTTTCTTTTCTATTATTTCCCCTTCCCCCACCCCAAGTGCAGGGTAGCCAACCGAGCCAAAGCTTGGTTAATCTCCCTGCCTTTCCTCTTCGTATCTCTCTCTCTCTCTCTCTCATTTATGGATCAAAATCGAGATAGAGAAACTCCAAACTATTCAACCAAACAAACAGATGAAGCTGAAACTTCCTGTTTGGAAATTATTACATAGTGCGGAAGCTATTTATGTAAGTCACTTATTTAACGAACAAATGTTTGTTAAATAATTGTGCAATGCTGAATGCGCTGCTACGACTTCCGCATGGGACAAATACAGGCATTGTTTGAGCGAATACTGTATAGGCATATGCAATGCTAAAGACAAATATTTCCAAAACGACTTACCCTCTCTTTTGCAAAATAACCGAAAGAAATTCTGGCGTCTCATATCCCCTGACCACAGTTCTGACCAGTTGTCATTACTTGAACACAACCTTCCACTTTCAGATTATGAATGTTCTACTACTTTTAATACATTTTTCTCATCTGTGTTCAGCCGGGAAGATCATTCCGACGTGCCAAATGTCCCTGAATACGACTTCCAGTACATGCAGCCCATTGAAATTACGGTGGATGGTATCACGTGTCGAATTAAACAAATTAAGGCATCCTCATCAGCCGGTGATGCTGACATCAATTCCAAGGTACTAAAAAAAAACACCCTGCCCCGCCACGGTGGTCTAGTGGTTATGGCGCTCGACTGCTGATCCGAAGGTCGCGGGATCGAATCCCGGCCGCGGCGGCTGCATTTTCGATGGAGGCGAAAATGTTTGAGGCCCGTGTACTTAGATTTAGGTGCACGTTAAAGAACCCCAGGTGGTCAAAATTTCCGGAGCCCTCCACTACGGCGTCTCTCATAATCATATCGTGGTTTTGGGACGTTGAACCCTAGATATTATTATTATTAAAAAACACCCTTTCCATATCTAGCATTACATTATACCACATCTTTCGACAGTCGCTGTCGTCTGGAAAACTGCCAAACGATTGGAAAATCGGCAAAGTAGTACCCATTTTTTTTTTTATTCAACTACCCTAAAGGCCTGGGTAGGCATTACATAGGGGAGTTATAACACAATAAAGCTGTTACAATTACAGTGTACAAATTGAATAAAAAATACAAACGATTGATACAAATAAATATAAATATGCACATACGCTATACATATGTAGAGATACTACTGCTTAACAGAACAGGGATGCTACGCGGAGAAAATAAAAAAAGTACTACTAAAAGAAAAAGAAAAGAAAAAAAAAAGAACAGAATAGGACAACGAGAACCCGAAGGAAAATTTTCGCAGTGTTCAAAGAACAAGGAAAGGATGCAAAAAAAAAAAAAGGATAATTCCCGTTCATTGAAATTCCGTGTACAAAGAGCAACTACAATAAGTACAACAAAACACATATGTACAAGAACAATATTAGCATTCATTAAAATAACTTTTAAGTTTATTCATGAAATCTTCATGATTTTGAGAAGAAACGACGTCGGCAGGTAGCTTGTTCCAGTGATATGTTGCGAGAAAGAGGGGGGATTTACTTAAGAAGTTTGTTCTAGCGAAAATGGGTTGTACTTTAAAGGGGTGATCAAGGCGTGGAAATATACGATGGGCGGCCGTCATGTGGCATGCGCGGAACGACGATGTTGAGTGATAAAGTTTGTAGAAATGAGATAAAAGTGCTATGATTCTTCTATTTTCTAGGGTGCTTAGATTCAGAGATTTTTTTAGGTTAGTTATGCTTGATGTTCGTGAATAGTTTTTGGTAATGAAGCAGGTTGCTTTATTTGGAATTGCTTCGAGTTTGTTGATGAAATAAGACTGGTGCGGGTTCCAAATAAAAGATGCATATTCTAGTTTTGCGCGAACCAACGTCGCATAGGCCAATAATTTAGTAGACTTGTTTGCCAAGTAAAGGTCACGCCTGATGAAGCCAAGGGTTTTGCATGTACTGCTACAGATTGCTTCGATGTGATCATTCCATGAAACGTTAGAAGATAAATAAACTCCCAAGTATTTTATTGTATGCGCACGCGCAATGACTGTGTCACTTATCGAATAATGAGTAAGCTTGGGATTAGACACTCTAGTGAAGGCTACAGCCTTAGTTTTCGAAGTATTTATCTCCATTTGCCACTGTTTACACCAATCTGCAATTTTCACAAGGTCAGATTGCAAAGCGTCACTATCAGAAGTGGTAGTTATTCGCCTATAAATTACGCAGTCGTCTGCGAATAATCGAACTGTAGATAAAATGTTATTGCTGATGTCATTTACACATAACAGGAATAAAATAGGCCCCAATACAGAGCACTGAGGCACCCCTGATTTGACCAGTGATCGTGAGGAAGAAAATTCATTGGCAGTTACAAATTGCTACCTGTTGGTTAAGAAATTCCTTATCCAATTCACAACCTGACTATGTATATTAAAATAGCGAAGCTTAAGTAATAAACGGTTATGAGTTACCATATCGAACGCCTTGGCGAAGTCGATAAATATGGCATCTATTTGCGACGAGTCATTAACAGCTTCGTAAATGTCAGAGACCAGCTCGAATAACTGCGTCTCGCAGGAGCGACCCTGTTGAAAGCCGTGCCGTTTGCTGAAAAGATGGTTGTGCTTTGTTAGGTACTTCACAATTGCCGATGATATGATGTGCTCTAATAATTTACATGGTATACTGGTCAGTGAGATTGGTCTGTAGTTGGTGACAGATGACGGGTCTCCGGATTTAAAGATTGGCACTATTTTAGAGACTTTCCATCCGTCAGGAACGCATCCTGACTGAATCGGTTGTTGGAAAAGGCATGCAAAAATGCGAGAAATAACAGGTTTAGTTAACTTTAGCAGTTTAGGACAAATACCATCTGGACCAGGAGCCGAGCTGCTAGAAAGACGATCAATAGCAGCCTCGATTCCCTTTTCAGTGATCACGATGCCATCCATGATGGAGGTAACGGAGCCGAGGTGAATATTATCGGTAATAGGAAGCTCACAAGAAAAAAACAGAACAAAAGAAGGAATTGAACGCAGTAGCGGCTTTAGAAGGCGGGATGAACTCGTTGCCTTGCATTATCGATATGAAACAGGAAGATGACGGCTTGGGGTTTATTACTTTCCAGAATTTTTTCGTGTTGTCAGTTAACATGTTGGAGATATCATGGTTGAAAAATTTGTCTTTTGCTGCCTCGATTTCGGTTTTGCATAACTGCGATTGTTCGCGATAAGCCTTCCAGGCATCATCAGATTGCAAGGTTCTAGCTCTTGAATAAAAGCGCTTCTTCTTGTTAATGCATCGCTTCACGTGGGAGGTAAACCAAGCGCTCCCTGTAGACACAGATATCTGTATTTTTGGAATGTATTTTTCTTTGAGTTCGATTAGCTTGTTACAGACGATCATCCAGTTTTCATTGCTGTCGCGATGCTGCATGCCGCTGAAAAATTCTACGCAAAAGGACGAAAGTTCGCTACAGATCATTTCAACATCTGCACGTGCGTAATCATAAATTGTTTTCTTTTCATGCACGCTTTCTTTACGCGTTAGCTCGAATTCACAATGGATGACATTATGGTCGCTGATGCAGTCTAACACATTAACAGACATGTTTGACGGTTCGGTGGTAAGCACAAGATCAAAGATAGCATCCCCCCGTGTTGGCATAGAAACTATTTGGCTTAAACCGTAAGACGAAATCACGTCAAGAAAGTCCTTACATTCAGCTTTCCTTGCGCCGCTATCGGCTGTGCCCGTCCGCCAGTTTATTTCAGGATAGTTAGTCACCCGCGAGAATCACAGGAGAGCCAGGAAATATGTCATATGTGAGGCTCAAGGATTCGTTTAGGCAATTAACGAAGGTTTCTTTTGAGTCAGGCGGGAATAAGAACTTAATAAGAATAATAAGAAATCCGGGAATAAGAACTCACCTAAAAATTATCGTCCAATATCACTCACATGCATCTGCTGCAAAATACTCGAGAACATAATCGCCACCCACGTCCACAGTCACCTTCAAACTAACAAATTCTTCTTCTCCAACCAGCACGGATTCAGAAAGGGCATGTCATGCGAAATACAGTTATTGGAATTCACTAGTGACATTCATTACAACATAAATAATGGCCTACAGACTGATTGAATATTTCTTGACTTTGCCAAAGCTTTCGACCATGTCGCCCATTGCCGCCTTATTTCTAAATTATCTGCCCTCCGATTAGACTCTCTCACTTTATCATGGCTCCGAAATTTTCTTTCCCTTCGCAAGCAGTTCACAACCGTTAATAATACTTCCTCTCCCTCTTCCTATGTCTCTTCTGGCGTCCCACAGGGGAGCACTCTTGACCCATTACTTTTCCTTATCTACATCAGCGACCTCCCAAATAATATTTCATCAAATATCAGAATCTTCGCTGATGACTGCATGCTGTACAGACCCATAAACTGTCCTAACGATCACTTCGTCCTTCAAGATGACCTTAATATTATCTCTAACTGGGGTAACACTTGGCTCATGACACTAAATACTAATAAATGTAAAGTTGTTTCCTTTGGACGTAAACAAGTCATTTCTAACTTTGCCTACCATATACAAAGCGACAGGCTCTCCCGCTTGGCGTCCACCTTACACCAGGACTTTCCTGGCTTGAACGCATCACTGCTGTATGTTCAAAGGCCTCCAAAACATATGGCTATTTGCGCCGAAACCTTCGTCATTGTCTCTCTAACGTTCGCAAACTGTCCTACCTAACTTTCGTCCCCCCGCAACTTGAATATGCCTCATCTGTTTGGTTCCCGTCCGCTCATTATCAAATTAACATGCTCGAAGCAATTCAGAACAGAGCTGCACGTTACATTTCGAGAAACTACTGCCACCATTCCAGTGTGACGCTGCTTAAACTCAATTATTCATTACAACCATTATGGGTTCGCCGTCAAGAGTCCTTGTTATGTCTATTTCATAAGTACGTCTACAATAACAAAACATCATCGTTGCAACTTGAACGCCCCCTCTACACATCACGCCGGTTACATAATCATCTCAGCTTCATCCGCATCTTTGGTAACACAAACGCGTTTAACACATCAGCACTATACCGCAAGCCGTCTGCATGTGGAATGATCTTCCCGATAATATCGCCTCTGATAGTAACCCTAACGTGTTTCGTCAGAAACTTGAGATACATTTTCACGATGTAGCGCTGTAAGATTTTTTTTTTTGTCTAACTTTCAAGCTTTTAAATTATGAAGTGTTGCGCTCCATATTGATTAACGTGCTGTAAATCTGCTATTCGTGTACTATTCAATTACGATGACTGATTGCATTGTTAATTTTATTACGAAGTCTTTTGTTGTTATTATTATTAATCTGCACTGTAGCTTTGTTCATTATGAGTTTACATCTGATTTCACTGTAACGGCCCTTACTCAATGCCTTCTGGCCTGTAAGGTATTTTTCAATAATGAAATAATAAATGACACCATTGCGGCGACGGCCGCATTTCGATGGAGGTGAAATGTTAGAGGCCCGTGTACTTATATTAAGGTGCACGTTAGAGAACACCAGGTGGTCAAAATTTCCGGGGCACTCCCCTACGGCGTTCCTCTGAGCAGATCGTGGTGTTGGGACGTGAAACCCCAACAATTATTAACAAATCACATCACTGTCCAACAGCAACCATCATGTCCAACAGCAACCATCAGCTAGCAATGCCGGCTTACCGCACGGAAAGTACGGTAATACCATACCGGCTAAAGAATGCACATGCGTGAACATCACCGAAACACTTTCCGTAACGTATACAGGGTGCACCGTGACCTGGCCTACCGGTATACGGTGAGCTGCGCATCGTGCGACACAACGTAACCTAATCTAGTAACGTTGGTGCGAAAGGTGGCTCGTACTTGGCTTATATTAAGTTCATTCGGCCGTACCAATGCGATGTTGAACGCCGCTGTCGCCAAACTCATGCACTATTCCTATAGCAATATTAAGGAGCTTTGGTTAGTCCAGAAACTTCTCAGCAATAGCATTTTACCCGATCGCGGCCCCACAAACTTGAGCCGCCTGGGCAGGTGGCGCCATCTGGCGGTGGAATGCGCCACCAGGCAAGTAAAGAAATGAACAGGTGTGTTCCACTTCATCACAGAGGAATGGCCATTTTAGTTGGCCTCCAAATGCGTCGGAATCGCAGCTGCCATTTTCCGACAGCTCCGAGGAGCTTGTGCACGTGGCACGGTCACTCACACGCAAGAGACATTTCCGACGGAGTCACTTTTCCCCTGAGCGTCTGCTCTTCGCAGCTTCATCATACTACGGGCTGGCGGGACCGGTATGCTTTGCATGATTTCCGGTTTTTGCCGACTTATACGTCACGCGAAGACAGTATGCTCGGTTGGGTTTCGGTTTCGGTGTTACGCTTTTTTGCTTATTTAAAATTATTCTCCAATTTGCGGAGTGTTTCTGCTGTCGGGCCCGTGACAGGAGCGTCTCAGGAACATAAAAGCACCATTACTTTGACATGGCCAAAAAATCGCCGGAGTTGGCCTTCAACGCTATCGCGTTTTTAACGGCGGCTGACTCACATGCTGCAACGAGGGACGTTTCAATGCTTCGGGACTACGTTGAGTTGCCCATGCACGAGCACTGCTATGTTTGAGTTCGCGTGACAACGGATCATATATAGTATGTACATATGGGGATAACAATTTCCAATTCAGCTCTGAAAATCGACGCACTCATCTATAGTTCTCAACAACACACACACACGGCTACTGGTTATATGCACGTCGTACATGTTTGGACAGCCAAGGGTGTCAGCTTATTGCAGTTTTTTTTTTTTTTTTCTGCGCCCAAACTAGTAAACACAATGGGTCCCCTGGTACCTTACCTTGTATGAGCTTACACCACGCGACTATTTTGCAGAAAGAGCTAAAGCGTATCTGTTTCACTTTACAGCAGGCGGCGACTACGCGCATTCAATCTGCACAGAGCCTGCTTGCACAAGCTGGAAAGGAGGAAAGGCTCGCGCGCGCTGGTCACCAGCCTTTTTCCCCTCGCCCGATGAAAATGTATATAACAGGGAACAGTTCGTATTTGTATAGCCTCGAGCCTCGTCTTTTCTTTCTCTTTTTTTTTTAACAGTAATCAGGGAAAGTCTTTGAAGTGCCACCGACAAATCAAATTCATCGGCGCTGAATCGGTGGCAGCTGTTTCCGTGTTCCACGTTCTTTCTAGTATGTTCCGACGCTGTTTACAACCATTTTCGCTGTTGGGCGGTGATCAGGCAGGCAGCGTATTTCAGTTATACTGATCTCCGAAAATTATACAGTGAATCAGCGATGCCGTTCATGTCTCAACAGCACAGTATTGCGTTTATTCCTGTATATCTTTCTAACAACGTTTTTTTTTTTTTTTAACGCTACAACTGTGATGCAGAAAAGACCACGGACGATAGGAGGAACATGGTGACTCCTATCGGTGACTACTTGGCAAAGAAAAGAGCTTTATATATTCGGGGCCTAACTAAGCAGTTTTCTGTGTCAACCTCGGATTGTGAATACGCGCAGGAGTTTTTCCTTAGCAATTGCGGTGAAATATTTCCTCCCTTAACAGCGACTTCCTGGATCCGATGTTGTATCTGCGCACAGGTTGAACCTATTATAACGTAAAATATTATTTTACAGCGTGATGTGACGTCTACTAAAAACACATATATTCTATTCATTCCGGTTAATTACTCGAAGATAGCGACATTAATATTAGAAGTTGTTACGGTAAAAATATTAAGAAGGAGGAATATCGGACAATTATTAACGCGATAGCATTAAAGTGTCGCAGAAATTCCGGTGTCGGCGTCGTTGGTTGTGAGCGAAAAATTGCGATGGATGCAAATAATAAAAGTCATGGGTCCCAGGCGGAATCGAACCCAGGCCTTCTGCGTATCAAGCAGTGTTCTAGCACAGAGCCACGCCAGTGCTTGAAACTGTTTCTAAAAAAAAAAGAGGAAATATAGAGGCGTCATGTATAGTGCGAGGGGTCACGTTAGCACATGTAATATTGCATGGAAGAAGCGTGGAATCGCCCCAGGCGTCACGGCATGGGAATCGCACAACGAGTGGGTCGTTTAAAGGCCCACCGTTACAAAGCGCTCAGGTATAATTAACCCCCATCGTCATCAACAGCATCAACAAAATGTGGAGCTGCGTACGTGCGCGTATTGCCTGGCGGACGCGTTGTGAGCACTTCGCTCATTCGCAAAATGATGACTTATGGCCCAGTGGGCACTTCGCAACTGTACTTGCAGTAGGCATGCATTTCAGTACAGTATAAAATGGCAATGTTACGTGCAGAAACGTGTCCTTCCTCGCGAAACGCTTGAGGTGCCCACCGCGAAGCGAAGCGTGGCTAGCGATGGAGAAGGCGATGCGAACGGGACCCGGTTACGCTATCGGGTTCTACTATATAGAAGGCGAAGCTCAAGCGTCGTCGCGTCGTCGAAATATTTTTTTTTCTTTTTTTGCACTTTCATTACGTAAATGGCTCTTATATCTAATTATTGCTTTGTAGGAAAGGAAGTGAAAATTACGACAACAATTTCGATAATATTTGTCAACAGTTTACCGCTGGTTCCTTGACGAGAAAAGTACATTTGTTGGCGCCCTATATACAGACACAAACGGGGCGCTTTTACGCAGTACAAAGAATTACGTGTTAGCGACACAAGCAGGAATGCGCCAACATCGAGTAGTAGCTTTCGAATCGAATACCGAAACGAATTAAGGAAGAGGAGCCGAGAATCGAATAAAATGTGGAAATATCAACAATTTTTCTTTGCGCAGACCTCAATTTTACAAGTTTTCACGCTAAAAGAGTTTCTGATCTGAGTAGAATGTCCAATGGGTCACGTGACCGGCGAGACTGAATGTCCAACGAGACGGAATGTCCAACCGAGACGGAATGTCCATCGAGACTGAATGTCCAACGAGACTGAATGTCCAACCGAGACGGAATGTACAACGAGACGGAATGTCCAACGAGACGGAATGTACAATCGAGACGGAATGTCCAACGAGACGGAATGTCCAATTTAGAAGAGATAAACGTGTCCTCGTTTGAAAATTTTCAGACAACTTATTCATTGGGTTAAGATAGCCTAACGGAAGATCGCATTTTTTTGTGTGTGTTTTGCAAATATTGACTGTCTGTGGCGTCGGGCGTCGTATTTTTGTTTCCGTATTCGCTTTACTGCGTTTACCATAATTTCAAGTTTTGTTAGTTTTATTTCTATTTTGTATTTTTAGTTTTCATATGTGTATTGAATATGTTACTTTAATGCTTTATTTTGGTTGTTTGCATACTTTGCTGTTCCTGTTTATCTTTGTCATAAATCGGACATCACAGCCCCTTAAAGGATTACGAGAGAGGGCGCTCCCTCGTCCAATCTGTGCGGTATCTACCTGCGTTTAATCCCTGAGAGTGTTACCAGCGCCACTCGTAGCTAAGGCGGCGAGTGTGAAACGCTATTTTTGCCAGAAAGCGTCACGAGGCAGGACGAATCCCTTGCTATGAAAGTGCGAAAGAAGAATAGTTCGAGAGACTCAGTTATTTGTTAGAAAACCAACAGCCAATTAAGCCAAATAAAACATTGGGGACATTATTTGTTGCTTTTTTTAACTGCGATGTAATAATTATAACCCATATGCAAAGGAATCCAAGTAGACGAAAGAACACCCTTTCCATCGGTGGGATCCGAACCCGCAACCTTATAATTACGGCAACGATTTGCGCTTGCTAACACTCCCAGGGATCAAGCTCACGTAAATACCCAACAAAGTGGACGAAGGAGCGCCCTCCGTCGTAGCTTAATTGTTAGAGCATCAGACGTGTAATGCGAAAGTTGTGGGTTCGAATCCCACCGAAAGAAACTGTGCTTTTTCGTCCCATTTAAGTCCTTTCAATTTAGGTCATATTCATTACACTACAGTTAAAAACATCAACAAATAACGTACCTATATATGCTTTCCTTGGCTTGATTGTTGGCTTTCTACGAGCCCCTAGAACAATTCTTCTTTCCTCTTAAAGAATGCGGGTCGAAGAAGCTATAGGGAGGAAATTTTCCTTTAAAAGTAAATTCTTGGGTTTTACGCGCCAGAACCACGAAATGATTATGAATCATGCTCAGTGTGGGATATCAGCTTTAGTTTTGACTAACTTGATGGAAACATGTCATGGCATTCCGGCTACATGAGAACTGCAGGCCGGTCTAGGAAAGACCATGCCGTTAAAGAGGTGGTGTCACCAAATTTTGAGGTATAAAAAGCCTGCTCTAGGCTTTCTCTGTAAGCAAGGACGCTCAGCACGAAGTATTGCACGCAGCAAACGTTTAGAATATATTTTAATTCACTTCCAAAGTCTGTATAAACGCTCATTCTCGCGATCGAGACCCATCGCTAGCGCGACTGACACCGACGTCACTGTGTAGGAAGCGTAACGAAAGTTTTAGTGACGTCACACCACATTAGAGTGACGTGCAATGAGCGGTGACCTACACCTCCGCTGCACCGGGCCAGTCAAGAGAGCATCAGGCCATCCGCTGCGAACTGCTCATTTTTTCTGAGCTTATTGCCGAAGTAGCCAATCTTGCTCGCGTTTTGCAAAGTGCTTCGCGTGAATAATTTTTCATTACAACACATAGCATACAGGTAATCGTTGGCGACAATAAAACCGTTTTTATGATGTTTAAAATCATTTGAGGACTTTTCAGAACCGGCCTGAACACGAGCTTTTCTATTACTCTTCCAATGATGTCGATATTAGTGCTGTGAAGCTCAATTGAAAAAAAAACTGGGTCGGGAACAGACTTGTACGCATTACAGTGAAAGAGCGTCAGCGATTACAATTACCTTTTTAAAAAAACTAACGGATTACCGAGAAAAAACTGAAAGCTAATCGATTACTCAACAAGGTGAGGTACCGGGTTATTTGGTTTTCCATAATTGTTAAACTGTGGTAAAGTTACAGGTACATATTTTTAGGGAGGACGCACATAACAAAAGCATGAAAAGCGCTAACTTTCAACTCGATTTGTTGAAAAGGCATCAAGTTATATGAACACGAGCAAACGGGTGCAAAAGGGAGCTCTTTAAATATTTTTTTCTTATTTTTAAATACTTCTTTTTTGCGTCTTGTTTCCTATTTTATTCCTTCGTGTCTTTGCGCTTTCTCTCTCTCTCTCTCTCTCTCTCTCTCTCTCTCTATATATATATATATATATATATATATATATATATATATATATATATATATATATATATATATATATATATATATATATATATATATATATATATATCCTTGCCGTGCGTAATACGCAGTCTCAGTGCCACGTCCTACCACGACGAAACGAATTTTCACGCACGTCGCAAATGTTAGGGCACATTCGGAAAATTTTCACAGCAAATATTGGGATGTGTGGAACCAATACGGAAAAGTGAAATTTGTGACCGGGACGGAATGTCCAACGAGACGGAATGTCCAACCGAGACTGAATGTCCAACGAGACTGTATGTCCAACGAGACTGTATGTCCAACCGAGACGGAATGTCCAACGAGACTGTATGTCCAACGAGACTGAATGTCCAACCGAGACGGAATGTCCAACCGAGACTGAATGTCCAACGAGACTGAATGTCCACTATTGGACATTCAGTCTCGTTGTACATTCCGTCTCGTTGGACATTCAGGCCGCAAGCGCGTTCACGAGGGGGAGCTACTCTCCGTGCCGAAAAAAAACTAGCAAATGCGTGGCGGGACGCAAGTTCGGAGTTTCTGTACGGTTGGTGCGGCAGTGGCGAATGCAGCATGACCAAACGACCAAACCTTCACCCATGACACCAAGCGCCGAGGTTTTCGCGGGCAGAAGCCGCGACGCTTTTCGACATACATGACCGAACTACGCGATCGGCCTCTGTTGGTGTCATGCGAAATGGTCATGCAAGAAGTCCGTGTCTTCGCTGCTGAAGAGGCAATACCGAGGACGAACTTCAAAACGAGCAGGGCCTGGGCATCGAAGTTCATGAAGAGGACGATGACTTTAGTCAAGACGAGCACGCAGTCGGGCGACTCGTTCATAAATCTCCGTCGTGGAATGCGATCGCGCGTATGCTTTATACTTGTTGCTTTACTTGACGTGCGATATTGGAAGTGGGGTGCGGTTGCGTAAATTACTTTGCTATACGCTCGTTTAACCCTCTCCCTACCGAGTTTTTTGGCCAAAAACGATGCAAAGATAGCGATTTTGTTTATTTGCCTGTTTAATTCGACGTGCCTTGAAACAACTAAAAAAAAAAGCTATTTAAAGGTGCGTTATTCGCAAGAGAGAAGCAAAATATATATGTTTTTTTAAATATGCAAAAGAGTGGCTTCACTGCACTCCATCATGGAAACTGCCCTAACCTGCACTGCACTGCACCACGGAAAATGTCATAGCATCTCCAGTCTTTCGTGCAGAAAATGTCGCTTTGCCGATAAGTCGAGACGAGGGAGAAAATAATTTTTAAAGTTCCCATTGACGGCTATCTTCCCATTTTTTTCATACGGTAGCTTCGTCATTCAAGTGCCCACTGCCGTCAAAAACTATTTTCTTCCTTAAGACAAAAAATGTACTGATAAAACTTGCCACATAGTAATAACTATTTATTTACTTGCGATTGCATTATAAAGCTGATTTTTAATTGGAACATCTAGTGGTGTAAATTGTGTCTTAATGTGGACCAAAATGAAGATTTTCTGAAATTTGGGATTTTTCCTCGCAAGACTTACAAACTTCAGTGGTTATATTTTTAACGCAAAATATACCTTCCGTAGAGAAAGCATTGATCACTCGGATATTTATACATAGCTCAATATTACAAGGGGGAAAATGCAAACATAGAACATTTGGGCAAAGTTTCTAGAGGTGTATATAGCAGAAAAATGGCAGTTATATTAATGAGCTTCGAACACTCTTACACAAATGTCTTCGCCTAATATCTAAATCAAATTTCACATTGAAATGAGAAACGATGCTCTCAGAATAAATTTCCTCACAAACATCATTCAGATAACATTCTGCGAAATTCGGAAGGCTACCACGTGACCAAAACATTTTTTTATCCCCAAAATATTATAGCAATTCACCGTTTTCAATCTAATAAATCAGCACGATTTTTTTAAAATACATTTGAGATGGTCATCATCATTCCACGCCATACCTCCCAGCCAAAATGGCTGGGAGGTATGGCGTGGAATGATCCCGCATCACCAAGTAAATAATTGCGCAAGGTGGAACCCACCCAACGCAATTCATGATCTGAAATGGGAACAATGTCGGAGGGAAGGTTGTTCCAGTCTTTGGACGCGCGTAAAACAAACGAATAATAGAAAGTGTTAGCGCGGTATGGACCTTATGTTGATGGTCCTGGAAATTGAAACACGGAACTGTCTGAGCTGCCGACTCTTCTCGCCTTATTTTTTTTTCTCGGCAGTTTGCTGCTCCACCATGTGCACAGCGCAGGTGCACACAAAAGATCCATTTCGTGGCAGTTACTCGATTAATGCTCTTTGCGCGACAACGGCTTAATTTGACGCAATGGACGGGTCCGCGCTCAAAGTAAATGCAAACTTCGCCACCTGGCCCGCGATGTCATTTTCGCGATTCCCGCAGACTCGTTACGCTGTCTAACTCCCAGAAGAGGATGACAACTCGATCGTGGGAGCACCGCGTCTATTGAGAAACGAGCCATCCGGAGCAGCGGCAGGCATCGTAAAGAAGGCGGCATCGATCGCTTTTGCGTCACCCTTCGGCCGAGTGAAGAATGAAGCGCCTATCGAAAAAGGGAGCCATTACGGGATAAGCACACGACGCCGTCATCTCAGCTCCCGCGGAAACAAAAGACAGATCGACTGGCACCATTGGCGTTCGCACTTGCTTCGCCGAGTGGCATGGAAGAGGCACGCGCCTCGAGAGAACAGCGGCCACATGCAGCCCGTGAGTGTATATATAGTCTATTCCGATCGCGAAAGGTCTTACTTCCGGTACGATTGAAATATCGCTGGGGCACTGTATGGCACGTCTATTTGGGCCCTTCAACCCCAGCGCCCCTCTCCAGTCGCACCCTGCACACTCCATGCTTTCACTTCCAGTCCTCCTGCGAGGTTCGGTTTGCATCCTTTTGTTTTCGTCTCTCTTTTTATTTGTGTATCGGAAAGCGGAGCTCTCCTGGCGTTTCACAAAAAAGCTTGCGCTTTTCGGCAAACCGAGTGCTCACCTATACCCACACCCGGGCACGTACGCACGGACGTGGGCACGCACACCCACGTAGCACCTGCTGAGCAATCTATCGTCAATCACTGCGCTGTTTGTGGCAGCTACTTTGTCTCGCGCCACTCCTTTCGCATTGAAAGCCGTCGTGGCATAAGTAGGTTCTCCCATGCTCGTTCTACTTTATGTAGCTCTTTGCTTACGCTGACATATCTCGGAGTCCCTCTGGGTACTGCACAGAATTGACAGGCGAAGCGAAAGGAGTAGGTATAACGTCTCACTTTACTGTTAATAGCACCGGTGAAGAGCTAAAAACAGCGTTTGTTCCGTTAACTCCTTCTGTTAAAACCACCGCGCGTGGCAGTGCCGTCGCCGTCGTCGATGGCATGCCGTCTCAGCCCTTATCATAGTGTTGTATTTCTTTGCATTTATTTATTTATTTATTTATTTATTTATTTATTTATTTATTTATTTATTTATTTATTTATTTATTATCTACCTCAAAGGCTCCCCTCTTCAAGAGCTTGACATGAGGGTGGTTAAGTAATAACACAATGGTAATAAAACAATATCCGGGCTTGCATGATGGATAACGCTTCAGGGAATACCGTTCCCGTTACGGGCCGTATGGGTAAAGAAGGAGTGGAGGTCAGTCGTGGTGCAAACTGGAAGAGGGCAAACGGCCTTGTCGCTGTGGGCCGAGATGCGATGAGGTGGCTGGATAGGACATCTATAAAGAAACGTGAGACGTATTTCTTGATACAGAGATAGTCGAGCAATTTGGTGGCGCAGCTGCGTGGAGGTTAGCTAGCTCTGCTTTATGTTTAAGGCTAGCAACTCTGGTACGGTACGAGCAACGGAAGGTGATGAATCGAACCGCATAATGTTGAGCATGTTCAAGAGAATTAGGTTAAGCTGTGCTGGCTCTCAAATTACAGATGTATACTTTAATTGGGTACGAACGTGCATTTTCAAAGCTAGTGATGCGTCTGTTGGAGTGGCAAGACGACAAAGGTGGCCTACAGAGCTCTGTTAGCGTTGTTAAAGTATCTGAGTTATGATAGAAGACCAATTAAGATCCTGTGAAATGGTAGCACGAAGTTACTTAATACAAGTGAGGGACGAGACAGTGGAGCCATTCAGAAGATATCTTGGGGTGGGATAGTGTTGTCGCCTGTCAAAAGAAACAAACGCAGTTTTGTTGGTGTTTAGAACCAACAGTCATGTATTACTAGAGTACCATTGAATTATGAGGCGATTATTGGCATTAAATAATGTTATGTGCCGCTTACCCAGAGGACGCAGAAGAGGAGGACGAGTTCGTTGCTGTTTCGCCATCTTGGTTTTACCCCGATCACTGCGATTGTGTGAATATTGTGAATACAGCCTTTTTCTGTCGTCTCCCCGTAACATCTTTGGTGGAGGTGCTGGGCATATCCGAAGCACACCACGGAACTTCGCAGCGGGCGTCTCCTTGGGAAATCCATCATGTCGACAGGCAGGCCCGTTGATTCAGCCCCCGCTACGCCAACTAAACCCAGCCACGTCGTTGTGACGCATCTCCGAGACCCTGGTACCTTCTGCGGAACTGACAACGCGCACGTCGAAAAGTGGCTGGCCGACTACGAGCGCGCCAGCAAGACCAACCGGTGGGATCCCACTTTGATGCTGGCAAACGTCAGTTACTACCTCAGGGGAACGGACAGTGTGTGGTTCGACACGCAGGAGGATGAGCTGACCAGTTGGGATGTATGCAAACAAAATATGAAAGACTTTTTCGGAAAGCCTATTGCACGACAGCGAGCCGCCCAGAAAGAACTTTCGTGCCGTGCACAAACCTCGACGGAGCCGTGCATGGTGTACATCCAAGATGTCTTAGCCTTGTGCCGGCAAGCTGACGACCAAATGCCCGAAACTGACAAAGTCAGCCACATTCCTAAAGGCATCGCCGATGACGCATTTCACTTACTAATCTACAAGGACTGCTCCACCATCGACGACATTATCAGGGAGTGCCGACGCTCTGAGGAAGCGAAGAGTCGTCGAGTCACACAGCAATTTATTCGGCTCCCTAACACCGCCGCCACGTCTTCGTGCGAAGACGTCCAGCTCCAGCCGCCGCCCAGTACCGAAAACTTCCTGCGCCTGTGCGGCGAGAGGTCGAGGCAGCATCCCCATCCGCACCGCAGGCCCGTTCTTACGAGGAGACCCGCCCGACAGTGTCGTTAATCCAGGCCGTCGTGCGCGAAGAAATGGCGAACGCAGGCGTCCAGCCCAATGTATGTGCCCTAAGTCGTCCCGCGGTCAGCACTGTTCCATCCTGCCGCCCACAACCGACCTATTCCAGGTTCCGCGATCCGAACCAGTGTGGCACACGAGATGACAGGCCGATACGCTTCAAATGCAACGGGGTAGGCCACATTTCTCGCTATTGTCACTATCGTCGGCCATCGTCTCCTCGTGCAACGTACCGTGCAGAAGACACTCGATCCTCACCTTTTTACGCCCGCGAAGACCCTACGAACCTTAACGCACAAAACTGGGCCCCACGTTACGACCGCTCGCCGTCCCCGCAGAACCAGCGACGTTCTCGGTCACCCTTGCCCCGTCGCTCACCTTCGCCGTACCATCGCGCAGTCGTACAATCCCGTTTCACGAAGATACTGCGAGAACAACCACTTGAATGTGCTTCCTATTAGCCACTGTTCATAAGCATTAGGTTGATTATTGGTATGCCTGAACATGGTTGCTTCTGTAAGTACATTCCAGACCGGCGTGTCACGACGATTGCTAAATAGGTAAGCTAGGTAGCAGATATTGCAGCTGCCGGTAACAATTCTCATACGTTTCTCCTTAGATTTATCTGCGCATTATTAGACAATCACACGTACGAAATGTGAGACCGCCTCTTTCTTGTTATCCAAGTGTCCATTCAACAACAGCTTGAATAAAGTCGCGCAGTCGTACAATCCCGTTTCACGAAGATACTGCGAGAACAACCACTTGAATGTGCTTCCTATTAGCCACTGTTCATAAGCATTAGGTTGATTATTGGTATGCCTGAACATGGTTGCTTCTGTAAGTACATTCCAGACTGGCGTCTCACGACGATTGCTAAATAGGTAAGCTACGTAGCAGATATTGCAGCTGCCGGTAACATTACTCATACGTTTCTCCTTAGATTTATCTGCGCATTATTAGACAATCACACGCACGAAATGTGAGACCGCCTCTTTCTTGTTATCCGAGTGTCCATTCAACAACAGCTTGAATAAAGTCGCGCAGTCGTACAATCCCGTTTCACGAAGATACTGCGAGAACAACCACTTGAATGTGCTTCCTATTAGCCACTGTTCATAAGCATTAGGTTGATTATTGGTATGCCTGAACATGGTTGCTTCTGTAAGTACATTCCAGACTGGCGTGTCACGACGATTGCTAAATAGGTAAGCTACGTAGCAGATATTGCAGCTGCCGGTAACAATACTCATACGTTTCTCCTTAGATTTATCTGCGCATTATTAGACAATCACACGCACGAAATGTGAGACCGCCTCTTTCTTGTTATCCGAGTGTCCATTCAACAACAGCTTGAATAAAGTCGCGCAGTCGTACAATCCCGTTTCACGAAGATACTGCGAGAACAACCACTTGAATGTGCTTCCTATTAGCCACTGTTCATAAGCATTAGGTTGATTATTGGTATGCCTGAACATGGTTGCTTCTGTAAGTACATTCCAGACTGGCGTCTCACGACGATTGCTAAATAGGTAAGCTACGTAGCAGATATTGCAGCTGCCGGTAACAATACTCATACGTTTCTCCTTAGATTTATCTGCGCATTATTAGACAATCACACGTACGAAATGTGAGACCGCCTCTTTCTTGTTATCCAAGTGTCCATTCAACAACAGCTTGAATAAAGTCGCGCAGTCGTACAATCCCGTTTCACGAAGATACTGCGAGAACAACCACTTGAATGTGCTTCCTATTAGCCACTGTTCATAAGCATTAGGTTGATTATTGGTATGCCTGAACATGGTTGCTTCTGTAAGTACATTCCAGACTGGCGTCTCACGACGATTGCTAAATAGGTAAGCTACGTAGCAGATATTGCAGCTGCCGGTAACAATACTCATACGTTTCTCCTTAGATTTATCTGCGCATTATTAGACAATCACACGCACGAAATGTGAGACCGCCTCTTTCTTGTTATCCGAGTGTCCATTCAACAACAGCTTGAATAAAGTCGCGCAGTCGTACAATCCCGTTTCACGAAGATACTGCGAGAACAACCACTTGAATGTGCTTCCTATTAGCCACTGTTCATAAGCATTAGGTTGATTATTGGTATGCCTGAACATGGTTGCTTCTGTAAGTACATTCCAGACTGGCGTGTCACGACGATTGCTAAATAGGTAAGCTACGTAGCAGATATTGCAGCTGCCGGTAACAATACTCATACGTTTCTCCTTAGATTTATCTGCGCATTATTAGACAATCACACGCACGAAATGTGAGACCGCCTCTTTCTTGTTATCCGAGTGTCCATTCAACAACAGCTTGAATAAAGTCGCGCAGTCGTACAATCCCGTTTCACGAAGATACTGCGAGAACAACCACTTGAATGTGCTTCCTATTAGCCACTGTTCATAAGCATTAGGTTGATTATTGGTATGCCTGAACATGGTTGCTTCTGTAAGTACATTCCAGACTGGCGTCTCACGACGATTGCTAAATAGGTAAGCTACGTAGCAGATATTGCAGCTGCCGGTAACAATACTCATACGTTTCTCCTTAGATTTATCTGCGCATTATTAGACAATCACACGCACGAAATGTGAGACCGCCTCTTTCTTGTTATCCGAGTGTCCATTCAACAACAGCTTGAATAAAGTCGCGCAGTCGTACAATCCCGTTTCACGAAGATACTGCGAGAACAAACCACTTGAATGTGCTTCCTATTAGCCACTGTTCATAAGCATTAGGTTGATTATTGGTATGCCTGAACATGGTTGCTTCTGTAAGTACATTCCAGACTGGCGTCTCACGACGATTGCTAAATAGGTAAGCTACGTAGCAGATATTGCAGCTGCCGGTAACAATACTCATACGTTTCTCCTTAGATTTATCTGCGCATTATTAGACAATCACACGCACGAAATGTGAGACCGCCTCTTTCTTGTTATCCGAGTGTCCATTCAACAACAGCTTGAATAAAGTCGCGCAGTCGTACAATCCCGTTTCACGAAGATACTGCGAGAACAACCACTTGAATGTGCTTCCTATTAGCCACTGTTCATAAGCATTAGGTTGATTATTGGTATGCCTGAACATGGTTGCTTCTGTAAGTACATTCCAGACTGGCGTCTCACGACGATTGCTAAATAGGTAAGCTACGTAGCAGATATTGCAGCTGCCGGTAACAATACTCATACGTTTCTCCTTAGATTTATCTGCGCATTATTAGACAATCACACGCACGAAATGTGAGACCGCCTCTTTCTTGTTATCCGAGTGTCCATTCAACAACAGCTTGAATAAAGTCGCGCAGTCGTACAATCCCGTTTCACGAAGATACTGCGAGAACAACCACTTGAATGTGCTTCCTATTAGCCACTGTTCATAAGCATTAGGTTGATTATTGGTATGCCTGAACATGGTTGCTTCTGTAAGTACATTCCAGACTGGCGTCTCACGACGATTGCTAAATAGGTAAGCTACGTAGCAGATATTGCAGCTGCCGGGTAACAATACTCATACGTTTCTCCTTAGATTTATCTGCGCATTATTAGACAATCACACGCACGAAATGTGAGACCGCCTCTTTCTTGTTATCCGAGTGTCCATTCAACAACAGCTTGAATAAAGTCGCGCAGTCGTACAATCCCGTTTCACGAAGATACTGCGAGAACAACCACTTGAATGTGCTTCCTATTAGCCACTGTTCATAAGCATTAGGTTGATTATTGGTATGCCTGAACATGGTTGCTTCTGTAAGTACATTCCAGACTGGCGTCTCACGACGATTGCTAAATAGGTAAGCTACGTAGCAGATATTGCAGCTGCCGGTAACAATACTCATACGTTTCTCCTTAGATTTATCTGCGCATTATTAGACAATCACACGCACGAAATGTGAGACCGCCTCTTTCTTGTTATCCGAGTGTCCATTCAACAACAGCTTGAATAAGTCGCGCAGTCGTACAATCCCGTTTCACGAAGATACTGCGAGAACAACCACTTGAATGTGCTTCCTATTAGCCACTGTTCATAAGCATTAGGTTGATTATTGGTATGCCTGAACATGGTTGCTTCTGTAAGTACATTCCAGACTGGCGTGTCACGACGATTGCTAAATAGGTAAGCTACGTAGCAGATATTGCAGCTGCCGGTAACAATACTCATACGTTTCTCCTTAGATTTATCTGCGCATTATTAGACAATCACACGCACGAAATGTGAGACCGCCTCTTTCTTGTTATCCGAGTGTCCATTCAACAACAGCTTGAATAAAGTCGCGCAGTCGTACAATCCCGTTTCACGAAGATACTGCGAGAACAACCACTTGAATGTGCTTCCTATTAGCCACTGTTCATAAGCATTAGGTTGATTATTGGTATGCCTGAACATGGTTGCTTCTGTAAGTACATTCCAGACTGGCGTCTCACGACGATTGCTAAATAGGTAAGCTACGTAGCAGATATTGCAGCTGCCGGTAACAATACTCATACGTTTCTCCTTAGATTTATCTGCGCATTATTAGACAATCACACGCACGAAATGTGAGACCGCCTCTTTCTTGTTATCCGAGTGTCCATTCAACAACAGCTTGAATAAAGTCGCGCAGTCGTACAATCCCGTTTCACGAAGATACTGCGAGAACAACCACTTGAATGTGCTTCCTATTAGCCACTGTTCATAAGCATTAGGTTGATTATTGGTATGCCTGAACATGGTTGCTTCTGTAAGTACATTCCAGACTGGCGTGTCACGACGATTGCTAAATAGGTAAGCTACGTAGCAGATATTGCAGCTGCCGGTAACAATACTCATACGTTTCTCCTTAGATTTATCTGCGCATTATTAGACAATCACACGCACGAAATGTGAGACCGCCTCTTTCTTGTTATCCGAGTGTCCATTCAACCAGCTTGAATAAAGTACGTTGAACACACCTGTGTCTGCGTCGTCGCTGATTAGTGTTTGCTTCTTCAAGCGACAATTCCGTGTGTGTGTATTTCTACGTCTTGGTTTCTCTTTTCGGGGGCTTGTCGCCGTTCCTCATGAACGGTTCGGTGAAACTGCGCGGGTAGGGGAGAAAATGAAGCTTCAATCCGGGGCATTCATAGCGTCGCAGAGCGAAAGAAATATACTTTTTTTTTGGGCGCCGCGACTGGTGCATCCGCATACCTCGTGCCAAGCAGGACGAGGCACGCCTGCGTGGCTACAACTCACAAAGTCGTAGGTGACGCTTGAGACGTATACGATCGAGACCAATTTCTTTCAAAATTGACATCACTGCGAGGCAACTTCAATTATGACTGCCGTTTGCGTTTACGAGTGGCTCATTAGGAAGGAATGTACCTATCGCGACAAACACGCGTTGGGAGAAAGTACTGAGGAAACTCGTGCAAAGAATTTCTGCACATCATTGCTCGTAAATTTGCGGCATATTATTGCCCATGAAAGCAGTCATGCCTATCAAGGATTACAGACATAGTATCGAGTACAGAGAAATTAACGTAACAATTGTGCTAACAGAGGTAAAGCAGCAAGGCTGTCGTAATGCTCGCCGTTCCTTATATTTTCTGAAATAATACAATTTTAAATTGAAATCAAGAGTTCGACGAAAACTCGTCTGGTCGGGAACAATCATGGTCAAAAGTAAGAAGACGCCGACCAATAACTTAAAAAATAATAACAAAGACGTTTCGGCTCCCGTACGGGGCCTTGTTCATTTGTGAACAAGGCTCCCGAACGGGGGCCTTGTTCACAAATGTCTGCAGGACATTTGTGAACAAGGCCCCCGTACGGGAGCCGAAACGTCTTTGTTATTATTTTTTAAGTTTTTGGTCGTCGTCTTCTTACTTTTGACCACAATTTTAAATTGCACAGTTACGTGAAAACAGCGATAGTGCTGCGAGATAACGTACGGGGATTATTTCTCCGCATGATACCTGCGTGCTCCTGCCTCAGCGTAGGCACAAACACTCTTGTCATCATTGGAAATGAGCTTTATTCAACGTTCTCCTCCATCCCTCCCTTGACACCTTTTTAAAGGACGTGGCCGAATGTACAGTCGCAAAGAAAGATTAAAGAAACGCCTGTTCGTTCCATTTGCTTTCGGAGTTCGCGTATTCGTGTTACCGTTTTTCAGCACTGTGCATAGTATTTTGGTGGTGATTGTCACGGTCGCTTGTTACTGTTATCGTTGGTTTTGTTGTTATCTACCGATCAAGACGCTCTCAGTGAAATCTGCAAGCATTTCATTCGAGTTCTTTAAGCTCACCAACCCGTTTTCCTGTGGCTCTACGAATACCCTCTAACCATCTCGTACACAGGCGACCTCGCCTTCCATTGCCTTACCTTTTGTCTAGCATTAAACTACACTGACAAGCCAGCATGACCAACACCAAAATAATGAAGTTTCAAAATCGCTTTAGTTTCACGAACTTTTTTTTGAAAGAACATACAGGAATGACCTCCCGAATCCCTCCCAAATCCTTCCCAAATTCTTTTGCCAGTTCTTAGAATTCTCAAATCTTTACGCCAGCACCAGATATCAGGAGAATCTGGCTTTTTCTCCTGCATATTTTCTTCGGGGCCCAGGATTTGCACTCCTACATCACCGCAGAAAAAAATGAAGAAACAGAGCATTAGCCAGGCGTATTTTCGTTTAAGCCTTCACATTCCTTAAAACTCCACCCATTGCTTGTTTTCCTAGCACGATTGCCTGATTTTCTGCTGTAGAGGTTTCGTCTTTGTCTACTCTGTATACTAACCAGCACGACGTTCTACAAATCCCAATATCTTGTTGTTCATCGGTATCACTTTTTGTTCCCCTGGGGACATAGTCAGCAAGTGAACAAATAAGGTTGAAAAAAAAAACTAAATATGACTTAGTCATATTTAAGTTAAGACAAAGAATAACCGTCTGATTTTCTTCTTTCGCCTTCGGGCGGAGCGTCTTAAGGTTAGGTTTATACTGTGCGCTAACTAAAGCAGCATCGCCTGCTTAGCGTAAATTTGGTTTTATTTGTTCCTCCAATTTTCACTTCTATATGTCTGCCTTCTAAATCGCTATTTCTGAGTAATTTCACATTCCGTGTATACATTAAATGAATATGTAGAAAGATTAACTCCTTGCCAGACTCCCTCTTGAACCTTGAACCGGTCTGCGTTACCAACATTTGTCTTAAAGGTGCCCTGAACCACTTTTACAAGTAATCGTCGAATCACATCAGTATCGGAGTTTGTCGCCTCACGGACGGATTACGTCAAAACATTTCTCGAATTCGTCGTGAGCGAGAGGAGGTACAGCGATTTGTCGCACGCTGTAAGCGCTTTTTGTCTCTTCTCCCGTCCCGACGAGCGCGCTGGAAGCTACACAGCGAGGGATAGCACGCGGGAAAAAAAGCTAGAATGTGGGTATGCCATAAGTTGTGACGCCCTAGAACTCTCCTGGACAAATAACTTCCCTCAAGTCAGTAATTAAAAATTTAATTAACGAGTCTGTCAATCAGTCGTTTCAATGTGACTTTAGCGGCGGCAAAGTTTTTCCGCCTCGACGTAGAGTTCATTTGTGAAGACGGCAGGAGCCTAAAGCATTTTTATGAAAAATCTGTTTTGTCTAAAAAAAAAGCGCTCTGTATACGGAAAACCTGTGGAGGTTTGTGCGTATGAGAGGCGTGTGCGCTGCTGAAAAAAAAAGTTACATGTGAAAAGACTGTTGGCAAAGCGCAGGTTGTCCATGTAATTGGAGGTTTCATTCCAGTCTCCCAATCCAAAGTATACTCTTTAATATCTGGCATTTCTTTCTCACTAACCTTTACATTGAAGTCATCATATATATGCAGCGCATCCTTTTTCGGTGTTTACTCTACAGTTTCTTGCAGTGGGGAACAGAATTTTTTCACTTCCTCTTTAGTAGCTTCCGAAGTTGAAGCATACACTTGAACCAACACGTTGCTTATGGAATTCCTTTTTATCCCGAGAAACATCATTCGATTGCTGACTGGGTTATAGCCTAATATAATTAAATGTTTTACTACCTTGCTTGCTATAAGTTCTACGTCATTCCTTTCGGCTGATTCCCAGCATGAGGAAAAAATTGTGAAGTATTTAGAAAGCTTGCATTGCCCATTAATTTCAGCTCGCTCATCCCTAGAAGAGAAATATCCTTATTATCTCTCCATTCACCATTTCTAACGTTCCTTTATGCATGCTTCTGACATATTAAGTACATGTCCTTAAGCCCTTGCATTGCCGGGCCTTTCTATTGGGACTGAAAACCTTGAACATCTCGGAGGCTTTGATTCAGGAAAGTCGTACCACAAAGTCTTACTCGTTACAGCTCCGAGCGCTTCCCCAGTAGCAGGTGAGCTGTTTGCAGACCTGGGGTCCTCACACTTCCAGCAGCGTAGCTTTCTCCCCTTTACATTGGTTCGAGCAGCGGACCTGAAAACGAAGGACAAAGAAAAGACAGACAAGGGCGTCGCTGTACCGCCAGGTCTGTCTTCTCTTTGTCCCTCGTTCTCAGTTCAGCTGCTCAAACCAGTGTCAGCTACGAACCAACTAGCTCCGTTGAATACAATTTTCTCCACTTTGCTCGTTGTCACACACTTCGGTGAGGCCCCCGCCGATCTAACAACGGCGTTGCGGCAGACTCGCAGGCTTCCACTTTACGCTTAGGCCTGCGACGCCTGAAAGGCCTCGGAGTGGTGCATATCGAATTTGTAATGGTCGGTCGACCCGTGCGGGGTTGCACGTGTAGTGGTGTGCAGGATGACTGACGGACTCATTGAGCGGACACGGACATTTGATACGAAACAAACAAACATTTAATTATGACAAGGGCAACGGTAAGCGGTACAATGGGAACTAAGAGGAGACAAAAAATATGCGCGATAAAAAGAACAACTACAGAGCAAGCTATGTACTAAATGAACAACAACAGGTACACATTACAGGCAACGCGGGATGTTAATAAAGTGATTACAGACATGATTGTGGCTAACAGAAATTCAAGGACAATTATGAGCAAGGTAACGCGCTCCCGCTTCGGAGCTTTTATGCGACGCAGCGCACCATGATACAATATTTTAAAGCTGGTTCAAATAAAAGAAAAACGGTAACAAAAAAAAAACACAATAAAAAGTTCCGTACGGACCATTCCAGCACGTGGTACTCGTAGGGGAGGTGACGTGGTGCCGTCGATGGACTCGCAGCTTCGGTAGACGACGAGGGTGCCCGGTGTTGCAGCCGACTCGATTCGTTGCGCGGGACACTCCGCGCTCGCCGCCTACGCGAGACTCGCGACACCGATGACCGCGCTCTTCGCTGGTTCAACGTCAACTGCCGTAAGCAGTCAAATTCTCTCTTGCTGTTGATGCGTGACAGCAGGCTCGTGGGGCTACGTCCGAGATAATTGATGTTGCTGTCCCCGGATGTCTTCACCCATTTCCTCTCCTCCGCGAGCCGGAGACCGCCGCGCCGGTCGTCAAAACTAATGGTGAACAGACCACGGCTTTCTCCTCGATTCGAAACGGCTCCGGGAAGCGAGAGGTGTTTGCCTGTCACCGCACCTCTTTTCTCTAAACCGAGCGTCGCCGTGTTCGACCTTCGTCTCCGGGGCCTGGCGCCTGTTAGGCCGCGGCCGACACCACGGCGCCCTTCCCAAGGCACGAAGGGACGGGCGAGCGAGAATTCCAGACGTTTGTGACACAGCCTCCACCTCAAGAATATTACTGCGTAATATTCAAGAAAATCACAAACGCACAGTGTTCGAGAGAGTTTCATGTCCCGGTCGTTCACGAACGCGTTTCCTTTTCACGCACCATTTCACTTATATGGACGACATCGCACAGAACACAAGACGCACACCACTTCACTGTCACAATATGGACAAAGTCACATCTCGCGCACCCGGTCACGGCTACACACTTACAAGATATAATAACACTTCAAGAGTGAGTTATATTCTAACCATCATTTTGGGCGAAACAATGATACGCATCGCAACAAGATGGTCATCACAGTACATGTATTACGTGGCACGCTAGGAAAAACCCACGGGCATTTCCAAAACTAAAACAAGAGCGAAAGACCAAGAACATTATTGGGGCGATACGACGCATTCGCGCAAAACAAAAAAATGCGCCCGTATGAGAGGAGTAAAGAAGAGAACTACAGAGCTATAGATCCCTGTACGTGACGCCTTCATCCGCGTATCATCGAATTTGTGCAAGCCTCTTCATCATCGACTCGACTCATGTAATCTGCCCCTACATTCTCAGAGGCACCTTCTTTTTTTTTTTAATATGAATGAAAACAAATCCGGATGCTGGAAAGCTTTGAACAACATCCTCGCACAAATAACACAAACGCGTGCCGTGATAGGCCTTGAACACTAAACTCTATAAGAGGCCTACCTACTTGCAAAAAAATATTGTCGCTACAACAAAGCTTCATGAACTACAAGCGCAAAACGTATTAAACGGCGGATCATCTCACGAAAAAATTGAAAAATACTCTCAACGAACCAACCTAAGGAAAATAGCTGCTCCAGGAGAGAACCAAACATAACACTCCCAAGTAGACAAGGCAACAAACCAAAACTTGTTTTTCGGAAACTTGTCATTTGCCATTTGGTTCCGCTTCATTTAAAAGGAACTAACTCTGACCCGCGCTCGAGGTGGCCGCTCTTTTGAAGCGGCTCTTGCATACCAGGGAACACAATATACATGACGGTAGCTACAACGACGCCTGTGTCCCGCCAATTCGCCCCCTGGTTGCATGCCTTCATCAACACCTCGTTTTACGAAAACGGGTCTTCCAACAACGCGTCTCCCTGCCATAAGGCGCTCCCTGTCCATGCATTCCGCGCTTCGAACAGCACAGGGAAGCGACGAGGATTGTCGTCTCACGTTGCCTTTTATCTGCGCTTGAGCAACAGGTGCATGCCTCACCCTTCCACCAGTCGGGCGGTTTAGAGCGTTTGGACGCACCCAACTCGCGAATGCCACAAAATTCAAACGAAGCTTTCGTGGCGTGGTTTGCCGTTTGGCAATTCTCCTTTTCTTGGGTTGCTTTACACCCTTTGCTGCTCTCTTGTTTGTGCGGAGTCTTTTTCTTTTGGTACATTTTGTGGTGATCTCTTTTGGCAAATCTGCGCCTATCATCTGCAGAGCAGAACTAGCCTCGTCAGGTTCAACTGTCATACTGTCCGCACAGCCGGGATGATTTGTGCTGAAATCGACACCAAGACGGGCGGAGAGCTCATCCAATTTTGGAACACTGCAGATGTCTTCTTCAGGGCTGCGCCGCTCGCCCCTGAATGAGCTCTGTGCAACTGCATTATCTGGTTCGCAATGTGCTTCAGCACATGGCTCTGACCCGCTGTCTCTACAGGGGTTCTCGCCTGTCAGGCCGGTAGTACTGCGAACGTCACTGTTAGCTGCCATGGCGACGAACATACACGGTGACTGTGCCAAGTCAATTACAGATGGCCTTTCTGTATTAGCAGAACTCTGCCGGCACAGCCCCTCGTCGACATTACTGTTCCCTTCAGTGGACTGTGTTGCCACAACGGCACTTTCGGCAGCAAAAACATTAAGTTTTGCCTTGAACTGGCTGTTCGCATCACACGTACTATCCTTTTGTCCAACTCCCGATGGTTCAGTGCATTCGGCCTCTTTGCACCTTTCGTGCATTACATTTAATGGCTCCAACTCGTGCCGCCTGCTTTCAATTTTCTGGCCTAATCTTCGAACGTATTCGAGGTATGGCTGCACCAACTCGTTCCGGCCAGGGTCGTTCACGCGACTAGGCACCTTAGAGACTGACCTGTCATCCGACTGCGTCATGCACTGTCTCAATTTCAAACGTTCTTTCTCTTCTTCTATTCTTATCCTCGATTTTTCCTTTTCTCGTTCCATCAGGAATTCCGCATGTTGCCTGTACCACATTCGTTCAGCATCGCGCTCCTCTTTCCGTCTATTTCGTTCTGTTTCTACGAAATTATACAACTCTTTGCCTTTAAAACCAAAGGTCTTGCCCTGTTCAATAAGTTTATCCAAGTCCGTGCCCTCCATAGCTACAAACAGCTGCCGAACAAAAAACAATCACAGGACGGCTACATGCTGTGCGCTCACGCTCAGAGTTACGTCAGTCCTCCAGACACCACCACCTGGTCGGCCAGTCCTGTCGCGGACGCCAGATTATGTCACACACTTCGGTGAGGCCCCCGCCGATCTAACAACGGCGTTGCGGCAGACTCGCAGGCTTCCACTTTACGCTTAGGCCTGCGACGCCTGAAAGGCCTCGGAGTGGTGCATATCGAATTTGTAATGGTCGGTCGACCCGTGCGGGGTTGCACGTGTAGTGGTGTGCAGGATGACTGACGGACTCATTGAGCGGACACGGACATTTGATACGAAACAAACAAACATTTAATTATGACAAGGGCAACGGTAAGCGGTACAATGGGAACTAAGAGGAGACAAAAATATGCGCGATAAAAAGAACAACTACAGAGCAAGCTATGTACTAAATGAACAACAACAGGTACACATTACAGGCAACGCGGGATGTTAATAAAGTGATTACAGACATGATTGTGGCTAACAGAAATTCAAGGACAATTATGAGCAAGGTAACGCGCTCCCGCTTCGGAGCTTTTATGCGACGCAGCGCACCATGATACAATATTTTAAAGCTGGTTCAAATAAAAGAAAAACGGTAACAAAAAAAAACACAATAAAAAGTTCCGTACGGACCATTCCAGCACGTGGTACTCGTAGGGGAGGTGACGTGGTGCCGTCGATGGACTCGCAGCTTCGGTAGACGACGAGGGTGCCCGGTGTTGCAGCCGACTCGATTCGTTGCGCGGGACACTCCGCGCTCGCCGCCTACGCGAGACTCGCGACACCGATGACCGCGCTCTTCGCTGGTTCAACGTCAACTGCCGTAAGCAGTCAAATTCTCTCTTGCTGTTGATGCGTGACAGCAGGCTCGTGGGGCTACGTCCGAGATAATTGATGTTGCTGTCCCCGGATGTCTTCACCCATTTCCTCTCCTCCGCGAGCCGGAGACCGCCGCGCCGGTCGTCAAAACTAATGGTGAACAGACCACGGCTTTCTCCTCGATTCGAAACGGCTCCGGGAAGCGAGAGGTGTTTGCCTGTCACCGCACCTCTTTTCTCCAAACCGAGCGTCGCCGTGTTCGACCTTCGTCTCCGGGGCCTGGCGCCTGTTAGGCCGCGGCCGACACCACGGCGCCCTTCCCAAGGCACGAAGGGACGGGCGAGCGAGAATTCCAGACGTTTGTGACACTCGTACTCACGTTTTTCTCTTGGCAGTGAGCAAGACAATAGTTTGTCATTCTTCCTCCATCGCGGTGTAACGGCCGCTAAGCAACACCTGTGAGTATCTGAACACCAGGTCGACCAATGTGACCTACCTTGATCAAGTGCAAGTACTGACTGCACCACTGCTCGCAGTCATATTCGCGCTAGCTTGTCTTTTCTTTATCTATAGCAGTACGTTGTGATGCTGCGTTCGTTTTCTATATTGTGGCAACGCATGCGGTGAAATAAGGTATTGTTCACAAATAATTTTGTAGAATTATATAAGATTCCCATAAAGTTTATTAAAGGAATCTCATACTTGCCCTTTGCTAATATAAGCGCACATGGCTTGGGCATAACCGTAAGCGACCTCACAGGGATCACCCGATTTCCCGCTCTCTTGAGCTCAGATAACTCCTAGACAGTAGTGGGCGCCTTTTGTCGCATCCATTAATAAGTGCGAACATTTTCCTTTTTTTTCAGCACGCATAAAATATAGCCAGAATTGTTACCTTTACGCATTGCTACATCTTGTAGAGGAGCGCAGACAGTTTGTCAACGTTACGACGCAACTCCTAGAGCAAGGGTCACTCAGAAACTTGGGACAGTGTAGCATTTAGTAAACTGAACAATACTTTTGGTATGCTTTTAGCATCGAGGTATAATGCAAACCTGCCTATGGAAACAGCTTACGGTACCGCTTCGGTCAAGCAGCAAGTCCATCCTGCAACAACTGTGGCTCCATCGAAACTGTGGAACATATTTTGAGTGTCGAGCGTATGCCGATGAGCGTGCGCTCTATGAACGTTGCATGCATTCGATAACCCAAATAACTTGATCATTTGACTGTGCCTTGGGCCCTTTTGCCTGCCCCACGCAACAGAGGCGTGCGATGAAACTTCCATTCACATATTTAGACAGTATCGGTCAGCTCGACAAACTTTAGTTGCACCTTGAAACCACGCAATGAGAGACTCTGTCAGCGCACGTCCCCACCTAAGAGACAGAAAACTCAGTCTGTTTTTTAGGGGTGAAGCACCTTAGGGCCGAGCCTTGTACCTCCCGCGTCTAGCGTAGCTCTGGTTTACACGGAGTCCGCTAGGGGCGCTGTGGTAGCAGCGCTCGCTCCCGGCGCGTGCTCTGGTTTGAATGGAAACCGCTAGGGGCGGGTTATGCTCTCAGATGCATTTCATGACCACAAACATCCAACAACAACCAGGGGGACGTGTATAGACCTCGTCTTCGCTAACTTCAGATTACATCCCATTCAAGAACCCCTGTCTCTTCATTTCACCGATCACAAGGCGGTCCTAATGAAGGGGAAACGAAGTCCGCACCTCAATACCATATACGCCTTACGACATCAATAAAACAACATTGCATATACTGTACACATGTGTTTGTCACGCATTTGCATGCTCGAGTGGGCAATGTACGGGGGATTCACGGTTACCCGAATGATCCCCGGTGCTTCGCCCACTCATCATCATTCACTTCGTGGGTATGCGTGAATTATTTTTATTCTATCTCAACATTCTGTCTTTTTTTTCTCCCTCTCTTTTCCTGTCTTTCAGTCCCCAATACCCTTCCCCACGCAGATTAGCCAGTCAGCGATTTGCATAGGGCGGCTAAATTCTCTGCTTTTCACTAAAGAACTCTCCCTCTCTTGTGCAATAAAGGTTTACAGTATAACTTCCCGTATGGTGACAATGCGACATGACTGATCACACTCAATAGACAAATTCATTTGCGCAGCAGGTTGTTATTATATAGACACTCTCGGCGAATTTTTGCCGTCGCCGTCGCAGCCATGTCCCGTATATGTATGCGCATATAAATAAAAGCCACAAATAAAAATAATTCGGCAGAAAAAAATTTTCTAAGTGCTCGACCTGGGCTTAGAACCTTCGACCCCTCGCAGATTCGAAGACACCCACGAAGAAAATAATCGTACAACACAAGCGCTGACTAACAACTGTTTTATTCTTTCATATACCAATGCATATATAAGCCCAAGGCAACTGTACCGCACATGGGCACACAACATAGCTCTAAACCAAACGTATAACAAGGATGATAGTGTGTTAGATACGCGAACACATGAAATCATATTCAGATGGGTGCAGCGACAAAGAAGTAAAGAAGGAGCAAGAAGGACAAAGAAGGGCGTTTGCACTATAATTTTAGCCTCAGGAACAGGTACAAACTAGACCCAAATGAAGTTTTATTTTAGTGACCAGAATAGACGCCAGCGGGGAACGCGAGCCGTGGCTTCACGTGCCACCATAGAGTTTCATACAATAACCAAGAGAGGAAACTGGCGCTGCGATCGTTCAACCACCATGGGAATGATGGGAAGTACAGGCTTCGGATTGGATAGCGTTAGCTAGCGAACTGTCTGCGGATCTTTTTCTACAGTTTCAGTTCCATCCGTGGGTAGTGGGGTGCGTTTCAAAGCACTCAAGCAGCGCCTTTGTTGTTCAAAGAGGCTGACCGCTAGATATCTTGATCTGCTGTTTCGTTGCAACTTTACAGGTTGTATATGGCAGTTTTAGTAAAGCGTCGTGCACTCACCGCTGCGCATAGATGCAGCGTCCCATGACAGTGCATGACAGTGCGTCTTGCCAAAACTCGTTCAAATCGGCTGCAAAACGACGGCGAAGCTAAGTAGACGCACCGCCACGCTCCTCTGACTTGGCTTCACAACAAAACGAGAGATCCGTTGGAGGCAGACCACTTGGACAGACGCACCTGGCATCGCAGCAGACGATACGTTAAGTGGTTCTCACTCAATACAGTACTGTTATTTCCATAAACAGATAATGCGTACTTTCGATGGAAAAAAAAAGCGTGTTCGTTTTCAAGTGTTGTAAAAAAATAATTCTTTATCTGGCGATACCAAATCTGGAACACAATTGCAGAGCAATGCACACCCTGGTGGTTGAATTTGTCCAGGTTTCAGTTCCATCTCACGGTCAAGTGAACTTTTTGTAATAAGTTTTACGTACAAAAGCATGAAGCAAGTTTTAATAGGAAATAACTTTATATTGCCTTGTTTTACACTCGGCAGACAAGCGTCGCGAATCTCAAGAACCTAATCCATTCGAAGCAAATCCAAAGCCTGTACTTCCCATCATTCCCATGGTGGTTGAAGCGCCGCTCAAGGAGCCCGCGTAGACACTAGCGCCAGATTCCCCTCTAGGTATTATTGTAAGAAACTCTATGCGTGCCACTGTCAAGCGCCGTCTTTATTTTCTTCTCTTGAGGTCGCGCACTCTGCGGTGTTGTTCGCCGGCCAAATGAGGGTGCTGCAGGGTCTTGGGACAACGCGAGCGCAAGAGTCCGAGAGTGGCTTGCGTTCTGCGCATATGTCCTGGCGGCTCGCAAATTTCTTGGGTCCCCATTTCTAAAACTCTCTAGTGTGTCGCCGGAGTTGGGATGTGCGCCTCCTACTTGTACTTTGACATACAGGACGGGGTCGATCGTGCTCGCGCGATTATCTCTGGGGAGGCGGGGAGGGAATTTTGTACGTCTGGTGCTTTTATCGCAAAGTTTGCGTTGGAGCTATAAACCGCACGAAGGTCACTTTGCTCGCTGCAGCGGCCGCGTTTGCGAAAGAAGTGAGCTGCTAGCTAGAAGAGCCAAAGTAGGGGCTAGTTGAAGTAACAAATGTGACATTTCGCGCTCGTCCTTTATATGCTTGTGCGTTCTTTTCGTGCGTCGTTCTTTGTGTTTGAGCAGCGCGCTGCAAGTGTCGAGCTGTGACAGTTGTTATTTCGCACTCGCTTTGTGTGTTTCCTTTTCCTGCGTCCATTGTGCTTGAGCAGCGTGCAGCAAGTTTCTAGCTGCTTGCCGTTCTTCCTGCGACATTCCAATTTCTTGCTATCGCATTCATTGCTTCGCCCTTGAGGCGAAACTGTGACTTTTTTTCTCACGCGCAGGCAGAGCGACTTAGGTGGCATAAAACATTGCACAAAAAGCGAAGTTACAATATAGTGAACCATCGACCTCGAACGCAATCCAACTACCATATAATTCATTGTATAATGGGAATTCTTGTTACCATGCAGCAGGCGATTTCAATGAGCACCATACATCATAATGTATCCGGTTACGTACGCTCAGGCAATTGAACGAAGTGTGGAAGGTGTATTGCAAAATAATGTTTCTGTACAGCGCAATGGCTGAACGATGAAGAAGACCGCTGGTGGTAAAACTTAAATCCGGAGTTTCTCGCTATAGCGTGCCTAGTAATAAAGAGCGTGATTTCGGTAAGTGAAATCTCAGAATGGCTTTTAATTTATGAGCCAATATTATACAAGCTTCTTTATAAAGAACATATACAAATATGGAACGCAGCTTCTTCAACCGCGCATATCTCCACAAGGAACGCAGAGCGCTTAGGTTAGGTTAGGTTAATTGGTCAATTTATTAGTGTTTCTAACGTTCTCTAGCATAATTTTGGTGGAGAGAACGCCTCCTCTTGCCGTGGGCCTCCTATACACATGGGTGCGGTGTGCATTATAATAGTCAGGCCTTGATGGATGCGGAGCTTCCGAGCAGCCCGGCCTGACTATCGCGTTTACCCATGCGTATGCGTTCCGCATAGGGACGGCCGACACCGCCGCCTTTGAACACTGCGGTGACGAAGAAACAATTCGACATGTTCTGTGCGTCTGTCCGGAGTATAGCACACAGAGACAATCTCTTTGTCATGCTTTCAACAAGTTAGACGACCAGCCTCTATCAGAAGTACTGTGTTCTAATCAGAAGAAAGACTACTGCGCCATCATCCTGACATAACGTCGCAGAAGAAGGCCTTACAAGTGATACTAGGCTTCCTGCGATCTACTGGCCTGTCAGAACGCCTCTGAGTGGAACGCTGTCGTGTGTGTGTGTGGTTGTGATTGTTTATTTTCCTTATTATTTATTTTCTCTCTCTCTTTCATCCCCTTTTCCCCAACCCCAGTGCAGGGTAGTATACCGGATTCTACCTTGTGGTCAACCTCCCTACCTTCCTCTTCTCTTTCTCTCTCTATAATAGTCAAGAATCAGGCCTCATACACAAAGCACCCTTCTTCAACCGACGCCTTGTCTGAGAGGCTTTCATCCTTGTAGGAGTGTAACAGAACCCTCAAGAAAGAACATATTGCATTCACAGGGTGCGCGTAAGAGGGCGTCATGAAATCTGGTTTACCTTAAAACAGATGAAAGAAAATATTTAAAAAGTACTGCAGATCCCATGCATCGCGGGATTCGATATTATGCGGAGCAGTAAGCAAGCAGCCTACGTATGCTGCCTAGTTTGTTTCACGGTGTAAGAATATTCAGGTGTTGACACTGCGCGCGCCTAAGCGGCCAGAAAATGTTCGGTCGTCGGTCCGTTGAACGGTGCGCCATCTAATGGCTTGAGGCGGAGTGCGCCCGCGAGTAGCCGAATTACGGTGGTGCTGCGTCATCGCCGCCGCGCTCGCCGTGCCCTCTCCTGTTGCTCTCTCGATTTCGCCCCTCGACGCCGCTTGGCGGATGCACATTATCCAACAAAATGGCACAAAAAATGCACGTTATCAGCAGCATGCGCGTTGCTATGGAGACGACTGCCCCGCTTTTCGTAGCGCCCTCCAAGACGGCGCCGATGAAACTGCAAATCATCTGATAAGAACCCGAACATTATCTGGACGCGCGTGGATTGCGGTTTCCCATGCGTTGGGGGAAGAGTGTCATCACCTGAGTATATTCTTACACCGTGGTTTGTTTGTTTGTTTTTCTCTCTCTCTTTCTTTGAGCCAAGAGTTGCGAGGTGGATCACAGCTTGCGGAGGAGTCATGGGTACGTATGTAACGCTTCTTACATTATTATGAAAGCTGATAGCCACCACTACCGTCACGGACTGACGTTGCCCCGACATGACGCCTGCACAGGTCTGTCACGCAGTTTCAAACAATGCGTGGCTCGGTGGTAAAAAAACTCGCAGCGTCTCTTATGCTTTCGCCTAATACGACTCTAAGGCGAAAGCCATCTTCTTCTTCTTTTTATTCTCAGTCAATGTATTGATCTTCCCCTGCCCCCCTCCGAAAGCTTTCCGCACCTGACGTGGTTTCGCACTGCCTCCAGGATCGGAGGCATTGAAAGCTTTCTGCACCTCAGCTGGTTCTGCACTGCCTCCGTTACCGGCCCGCCCTTGACGAAGCAACGATGTCATGTGATGACGACATAATGTGACGTCACGTTATGTAAAGCCATGCAGACGTCACAAATTTGGCGATATCTGACGTCCTGGGGACGTCACACGGGGGCGTAATCACGTGATGATGATTTTTCGCATCACTCGTGTTGACGCCGCCGACGCCGCCGGTCAATTTTCGCTTTTGATGAGGCATCTAAGACTTTAGCCTTAATATTCGACTGCCCCCCCCCTGAAAAGGCGTGCGCAGGGGGGGGGGGGGGGGGGGCAGGGGGGCGCCCCCTAGTCACCTAAGAGGGGGGGGGGGAGCGCAAAGTCTGCCCCATACATTGACTTAATAGGGAGGGGGAGCGCTGCGATGAACCTTCGTTCGCCCTCGCCCCGCCCCCCCTCTGAAGGGGAATCCTGCGCACGCCTATGACACGTAGATAGTCTGGTTCGATTCAACCTCGAACACCCATCCTTATTCTTTGCATCCATCTGATTTTTCGCTCACCGACAACGCGCCCGACGCAGGCACGGCCTCCTTAACGCTATCGAGTTAAGATTTCCAAAGTTTCTTCTCGCTGTTACTGAGTTGATATTGACTATAAATTACGTGTGGCGCATACCCGTATTCCAAGGGCCGTGGTATGCGGGTATGCGCCAGACGTGACTGAGGTAAAGGGTTTCACACGTACGCGACACCCATGTCACGATATTCATGCCATGACCTGTTAATCGTGTTCGGCATACACTGACGTCCTCATCTATCTATCTATCTATCTATCTATCTATCTATCTATCTATCTATCTATCTATCTATCTATCTATCTATCTATCTATCTATCTATCTATCTATCTATCTATCTATCTATCTATCTATCTATCTATCTATCTATCTATCTAGCCGCCTACGTCTGGGTGTTCTCATGATCGCCTCCTTAACTTGGTGTAGACCAAAACTTGCATGGGAGGGTAAGATGATTTGACGAATATGACTGTCGGGTCATGACATGAATCCCATGAATCCAAATGAATCGGCCAACAGCGTTGCCCACGAACTTACGGACCGGGCCGCTTTTACATATGGCTTTGATTCTGCTGGATTCGAAAATCAACAACGGGATACGCCCACGACATATAATGAAATTACTAAACATTACTACTTGAGGAGGAGAGAGTTTCCACCTCCTCACAGTAGACTAAACAGAGCACAAGCGGTCACACTTAGACAATTACAGACACAGTCTTATTACTCACCAGCACAGGCAAAAGCATGGTACGATATAAAAGATATGGATGCTGTTTGCAAGGCATGCAAGAAAGAAGTATGCACGCTTGAGCATATGCTCTGGGAGTGTGGGCCGCTTGGCCCTGGCATTTCCCGGGAACGGTTTACAGGGATGATAAAGTCTCACGACTATATTCGCCAAGTCCTGGCTGTCCAGTACGCCCATGACAGGGCTGGGAGGCTTGACCTCCCATTCCCGACGTGGGATTAGCCAGGCAGGTGGCAACACCCTGTACAGGACGTATAAATAAAGTTATTTCCACCCATCCATCCTTAATGTATTCCTCCAGGGTCGAACAATGCTTAAGTATAGCTTGCTGAATCATAGGAATACAAATGTAATGTTTATTAGACTGCTATAAAAACGGAGCCAACACTGGAACCACAAACGTTAATCTGATATGACGCCTGTATCGTAGGAGTACATATTTAGTGTTTATTGCTTTCTTGTAAAATTAGATATCCAGCATCACAACCACAAATGACGTTGTACCGAAATTGCGCCTGCATAGGCTGTTTTTCTAAACGCGTTTATAGACCAGGCATGGCTCTGTGGTAAAATACCTCATTGCCACGCAGAATTCTAGGGTTCGATTCCTGCTGGGATCCTAATATTTATTCTTTCCATTCGTCGGGTCAACGCTGCCGATGTCGGTTTTTCTTAACGCTCTCGCATTTAAATTACTAATGTCTGTCCTCGCCGTTCCTGGGCAGACATAAACTGTTAATCACCTGTGGCGTATACCCGTACACCGCGTCCCGTGGTAAACGGGTACGTGCCACGCGTGTCTGGAGAAAATGGTTTGACGACGTAGGCGACAGGATTTTCAAGTTATTCATGTCATTACCCGACAGTCATATTCGTCAAATCCTCTTACCTACCATGCCAATTTTGGTCTACACCAAGTTAAGGAGGCGATCATGAGAGCACCCAGACGTAGCCGGATAGATAGATAGATAGATAGATAGATAGATAAGGTTAAAGTGTCTGTGGTCCGCAAAGAAATGCTTCGCATTTAACACAAAATGGGAATCTCTTGGGCTCATAAAACATGTGTTTGTAAAATTTGATTTCGACAGGCCTTTCCGGGGCCTTACGTTGTGAAAAGTGGGCTACTACACAATTAGGAAACTGTTCATTTAAGCCGGATTTGGAACACAGCGCCAACAACAAGTACTATGAAAGAACTAGACGAACGCAGCGGTGCGTTTGTCTAGCTGTCTCTCCTCGTCCTTGTTGTTTGCGCCGTGTTGCAAATTTTGTAACAGCAATACACGAAACGTTTCGTTTTTATTAATTTAAGCTGTCGCGCAAAACAACAAAAAAAAAAGACGCAGACATTTCTTGTGGATCAAAGGCATACGACCTCGTCTGGTGCACTCAAATTTGGTTTACTCAACTTGTGCAACACAATGGCGAAATGAACGGCGACCGAAGTGCGGCCTTCACGTGATCCCTGTAGGTAACCTTCTTGATTCCTCTAACCATATTGAGTTCCTCCATCCCATCTTTCGGGCTTATAGGATAAAGTATAAGGGTTGCGACATCACAGAGGTATATAGCACATAAAGGTTACGTGGCCAGAAAACCTGTAAAATTCAGTCTGAACCTTAACCCTTTGAAGCTTAAGAAAACTGGAACCGTCAAAACATCCTGGTAAGTTATAAGTTATTTCGCTATAAACGTTGCAGTGGCGCTCTCATAGGCGTGCGCAGGATTCTCCACAGAAGGGGGGGGGGGGCGAAGTTTCCATCTGAACGCAGTGAAGACACGAGGTATTAAGAAATGGATACGCCCCGCCTGCCCCCCTCCCCCCCTCCCCTGTGCGCATGCCCACGGTGGTGCTTACTGGATTAAGAGCGTACCTTCGTATCAGAAGGCTCGGCTGCCAACAAATCCTTACAAACAGGACAGTGAACAGATTGCAAAAAAGACACTTTATATGGGAAACACTGCGGGTCTCTGTGTTATTGCTGCCACTGCCTCGTTGAACTGACGAAACGATTCACACTACTGATTTCTTTTTTTTCCCTTTATCATCCTTTGACTGACAAAAGCAGGCCCACCATGCTTGTGCTTCGTAACAATTTTACAAGCGAAAGCTGTTGTGAGATCATTTCACCGGCCGTTTTTGGCGCCGTAGTTGTCCGCCGCCGCCGCCGCCGCCGCCGGTGTCCGTAACCAGTATCGCTCGAAATAAGAAAAAAAATCCAGGATGGAACGAGGTTCGAACCTGGGCCCTCTGCGTGGGAGCCCAGTATTCAACCTCTGAGCCATGCCCGTGCTTGAAACTGCTTTGCAAAAAGGTCCTATACAGGCTTCATGTCGGGAAAGAACCACATTAGCATATGCAATATAGCGTGGTAGAAGAGTAAAATAAGCACCAAGCGTCGCACAACGCGAATTCTGTAACCAGGCGTCACACAATGCGAATTGCGCAACGAGTAGGTTGTTGAATGCTTCCAACCCATTACAAAGGGCTCTGCCATAATTATTCATTGTCATCAGGCACAGCATCAACAAAGTGCGCATAATGCCTTACATGCGTTTAGCAGGTACTAACGCTCTCCGTAGAATGACGAAAAATGGCACAGTGCCTGCTGTCCTACTTCTCAAAAATTACAATGATTTATAGCGTAGTGGGTTCCTCGCAAGTGCACTTGTATTGGTTGCCAAGGAAGCCCATAAGCGCATGATCCACTTCCTCGGGGTCTCAGTAAAATTACAATGATTTATGGCGTAGTGGGTTCCTCGCAAGTGCGCTTGTATTGGTTGCCAAGGAAACCCATAAGCGCATGATCCATTTCCTCGGGGTCCCAGTAAAGTTCTTCGCCCCCCCCCCCCGTCTCTCTCCCACGTCAACGTATGTTATACAGCATGACGGAAGAGGGAAATAGCGCCCGGGCGTCACCCAATGCAAATTACATAACTGGTGGGCCGTTTAAAGATTCCAACCCATTACAAAGGGCTGAGCCATAATTCTTCATCGTCATCAGTCGTCGCGTCAACAAAGTGCACATAATGGCTTACATACGTGTAGCTGGTGCCTCGCTTCTCCGCAGAATGACGAATAATGGCTTAGTAGGTGCTTCCCAACTTCACAAAAATTGTGATTTATGGCGTAGTCGGTACCTTTCTAGTGCACTTGTATTGTGGCCCCAAGAGAGCTTAACGGGCTCTAGAAACGCCGCTCTTCCAGCTTTTGCTGTGACTGTGCTGCGGTTTCAGCGCAGGCCTGGCATTTTTTTTTCTTCGTTGTGTAAATAAGTTCAAAAGTACATGCACGTACATGCACGTACGGCCGCGTGCCTCACGACGTCCTCTCAGGCCATTCGCTTAATGTAACCGGGCCCCCATTGTCTAGCACTTAGCCCTTCCTCCACAGTTACAATTATTTCGAGTGGTAGCTCCATCGCAACGGCCTCGTGCTGCCGCCTGGGTTCGAGAGCGGACGCAGCGGCCTCGTTCATATGGGGTCGGAATGCGAAAACGCTCGCGTACCGTGGTTTAAGAACTCCATCTGGTTGGAATTGTAGCGCATAGTCCCCCAGTATACGGCGTATATTGAATCGTGGTTTTGGCGCATAACACCTGACAATTTAATGTATCCTAAATTTCAAGCAACAAGAAGAATAAGGGCACATTCATAACTACTGCATCACCTGGTTTCAGGAGCTGACATAACGGTATTTAGCGACTCATGTGAGTGTACTTTTGGTCATTCTTTGCTGCAGGTGCCAAACTCCTTCCTGTTTTATTGCTGCTGCGTGTTTTTTCAAGCATTATTGAAGAAGCGGCTGACTGCTATATGCCACATGTTCAGATTCCTTGCAGGAAAAAAATGGGGAGTGCCGATACCATCTATGCTACAACTGTACAGGGTTCTGTTTATTGGATTCCTACGGTACATAATAGAACTTTTTGTTGGGCTAGTTGGTACATGCTTACTGAAAAACCAAAAAGACGCGTACCTTCAAGGAAAAAAGTAAGGACAGGACAGAAAGGGCGTCACTCGCAACTAACTTTATTCCCAGAACATCAGCATCATATATAACCACAGCAATCCTGCGCGCGCACATCGCCTCACAAGCTCGTCAAAAAACCCGCGATAACAAGATTAACTAATCGAAAAATGAATCGATGAAACTAAATTCACCCCCACGCAGAGCAACAGATGTGTCACTAACACAGCATTCTTTTTCTTTCTAATATAGTAAGCTTCCATAATTTCACGCGCTAAGACATCGTTACTCTTTCCAAGAACGGAAACACTGGAAAACCCAGGCTCACACTTGCAGGAACCACAATGCACAGGCAAATGTGCTGATAGCTTATTTTTCACCGAAAGTTCATGCTCCCTCATTCTGTCGTTTATGCACCGGCCTGTTTGGCCGATATATACCCTACCGCAACTAAGCGGGATCTCGTACACCACGCCAACCGAGCAGGCGACAAAGGGCCTTGCGTGCCTCTTCCCACACGGGGAGGGCCTCGGTGCAGAAGAAATTCGTGGGCACAGGCTAGCCAACTTGCGGGGCGCCGAGAACACCAAGGGTACCTTGTACCTGTTGGCCACATTCTTAAGGTTGTGAGCAACCTTGTGCACATATGGCATAACCATGGGCCTTTTTTCCATCGGCTGCCTATTTCTTCTCGATCCCTTCAGTTTCTGAAGGAGGGTTTCCGAGACTGCAACAACGACAGAACCAGGGTAGCCGGCTGAATACAGCCTCGTGACCTGATTATTGAAACTTTCCTGCATTCGATGAGGACAAGATTTCACCAGCGCTCCTTCCAGGCACATGGAAGCAACGGCCCTCTTGACAAGTTTCGAATGCGAGGCATCATAAGGAAGAAGTGCCTTGCGTGAACGTGGGCAATATGCCCAACATATGTGCGTCTCCGAGAAAGTGAGACTCAGGTCTAAAAACTGCAGCACACCACCAACAGGAAGCTCATGCGTGAATAAAAGACCCTTGGCGTGTTGTCTAAAAACAGCTAAAACCTCATCCACTGAGTTAGTTGTTGTCAAAGAAGGGTTAGCTTTAAAATGATTAAAAAGTCATCAACATACCTAAAATCTTCACTTCAGCATCGTCCAATAACCTGAGCCACTTCTCTGTCAAAATCCGCTAAAAATATGTTACATAACACAGGTGCCACGCATGAACCTATGCAGATTCCTTTTCTTTGAATATAAAACTGATTATCGTGACACACGAACGTGGAACATAGATAAAATTCGAGCAACGTCATAAAGTTGTCAAGGGAAATGCCAGTGGCGCGCTCAAAGGCAAGAACACCATTCTGCTCAATACAGCTTCTAACAACTAAAAACAACTCTGCGTGGGGAACTGAATAAAACAAATCTTCAACATCAATAGAAAAAGCATAGCCACCTTCTTTTAGGCCTGTCAAGAACTGTGTAACATCATTTGACTTCTTAACAAGAAAAGGGTCATCCACAATAAGCGCATTAAGATGCTTCAGTAAAAATTTGCTCACATTTTGTTGCCAAGATTCCCGTTCGCTGACAATACACCTGAATGGCATGTCGACCTTACGCCCTTTCTGTCCTGTCCTTACTTTTTTCCTTGAAGGTACGCGTCTTTTTGGTTTTTCCTACGGTACAGTTTGCCTGCAATATCGAACACCGGCAAGACTAACCTGTGCGCGATTCAGAGTATTCAAGCCCAAGCTCTTAAGATATGCCTTGGGTTACCCCGCAGCGCGTCAACGGCTGAAACCATTGCCATCGCGCAAGACTACTCAATCACGACACACATTATCACCGAGACAATGCGTACGTACCTCAGGCATTATGTCAGGACCCCTTCCCACCATTTGGCGAGCCTCGCTGCTGAAAGGCCCCGCACGACATATGGTGCCACTGTCGGCAAACATCGCTCATCATTTACTGCGGGGTACGCACCTGCGTAAAAGCCAGTGTTCCCTCCGTGGTGCTTGAGCCGCCCACGAGTTCACCTAACGGTTCCGGGAGTGCGGAAGAAGTCAGACCTACCGACACATGCACTGAAACAATTGAGCCTACTCCTACTGTACGAAAACTACAGTAACCACGTCCACATCTATACGGATAGCTCGACTACGTCGTCCAGTTCTGGTGGTGCGGTGGTTAAACCATCACAAGGGATAACTCTGCGTCTTAAAACTTCACATGCGACGACGTCTACGGCGGCAGAACTCGCGGCTCTGCGCAGCGCACTAGAATTTATTGATACTGAAAGACCAAATAAATGGGCTGTGTTTTCTCATTCAAAACCGGCGTTACAGTGCCTGCCGTCAGTTCTCCGACGAGGATGCCACGAACAGTTAACGTATGAAACCGTGAAAATTCACCACCACGTAATTTAAAAAGGCCACGATATTGACTTCCAGTGGTTACCTGGCCACTGCGGAATCAGTGGAAATGATTCCGCCGATCACGCTGCTCGCGCATCACATCAGGAAGCAAACATTGTCCCAATTCCGCTTTCAAGGACAGACGCTGCAAGGCAGATTCGGCAACTGGCCGGCAGTCTCACACTTACGGAGTGGAACGCACCAAGCATCAGGCATACCAGACTACATCAACTGAACCCTTCACTGCAACTCCAACCTCCATCCGGCCTTCATCGACGCGAAGCTTCGCTTCTCTATCGCCTTTGGTTGGGAGTTGCTTTTACGAAGGCATATACAACGTTAATCGGAATGACGGACAGCGCGGCATGTGATGTTTGCGGCACCGAAGAAGACATCGAACACCTGCTGTGCCACTGCCCTCGTTTTGCCTCGGAGAGATAAGTACTGTCCAACGCACTGCGGCGACTGGATGCTCGGTTAATTTCCGTGCAGGTGCTACTACAGCACCGTCCACATCTCTCGGCGGCCCACAAAGCAGTGAAAGCACTCTTGTGTTTTTTGAGAACGACGGGCTTATGCGAACGCCTCTGACTTGTGGTGCAATCCCGCACGCTGTAGTGAATGCACTGCATCTGTTCTCTCTCTCTCTCTCTCTTTTTCTCTTTCCTCCTCTCTATTTCTCGTCTTTCTATTCCCCTTCCCCGACCCCCCAGTGTAGGGTAGCCAACCGGAAGGTTTTCTGGTTAACCTCCCTGCCTTCTGCCTTTTCTGTTTCCTTCCTATTTCTTTATGGCCCACTCCCGTCCGGTGCTGCCGATTTATTTGCTCTCTCAAGGGACTCTCTTGCGTTTGGGGTCAACGTACGCCAGTTATTTATGGCACTATGCGCGCACGCACGCACATGATGAAGGAGCCGCCGACTCAACGTATGGCTCAGTTTCCACCTCGCTTCGTCCATCGCTTTTCTTGCATCCTGCGTTTCTGCGATGCGTTGCTCTTTCGTGCCGTAGAAATGTTCTGTATTCAAAACGCGCGAGGCCTCCGACTAAAGAAAACAGCGATAATACACAAAGTAGTTGCTACCTAAACCTACCGAAGGAGAGAAAAGAAGTTTGGGAGACGACAGTGGGGAAAACATTCTCATCTCCCTTTTTTTTATCCGCTCTTTCCTCTCTCATCCTACTCGCTCGCCCTGTAGACGTTTGAGGTCCTTTTATCTTTTGTTTTGTTTTTCTTTTTCGCCCTTGAGTCTCTCGGGCCTTCTCTTTCTCTGGTGCTTTCTTCTTTTCTTTCGTCCAGGTCCTCCATGTCGCCCCGACTGAAGTACAACTTGAAGTCACGCTCGCCTGCCGCATAGGACATCTCCTCACTGCAGCAATGCGCCTCGCGCGTGATGCCGCTGTGAATTGGCGCGGTGTCCGGCCCAGTCCTTCCTTTTCAGCTTGTTTCTTCAGCTTGGACGGACAACTCCTTGGGAGACGTCCGCAAAAGCCGCTATACGAAAGCTTTCGAGCGAATAGACGTGACATTTTTCTGTGGCCCGAGTCCCCGGCCAGCGCACCCGCTGACAGCAAACGGTGCCGCGTCGTAGTCGTCAGAGAAGGCAAGTGTCCCGACAGAATGGGGGAAACAGAGGGACGAGGAACACAGAGTTCCACCATAAGCGACCCACGTACACACAATGTGCATTGGCGAAGGCGGTAAAGGTGTTCCGTCTGCGCTACATATTTTAGGTTCAATTGGCTTGCTGTTGAGAGACTTGTGTTACGCATAGTTCAGTGATAAGGCCCATATAATTATGCTGTACGTCAGAAAAACAAGAACTAAGTTAATGGTACGGGTAAAAACCGGCAGCTTTCCGGTGGTACCGGGATATGCGAGACTAGTCCCTCCGACATACCACCGGTAAGGCTTTATATGCGTGCCGTCTGCCACAAATTCCGCTTTTGGCCTACGGCCGTCTGATTTCATGAAAGCAAGTAAATTCGATACTCTGCACTTCGACCCTACTCTGACACCACCCATTCTCACCGCTAGCAATGTTCGTCTTTCAGCATACTAATAAGAAACGTTAGAGCTATAGCTATAGGCCACCATAATTATCACTCAGTGTTTTCGGCCGAAAGCAAGTGTTTACAACAGCGCGCACGAGATTTGCATCCTTTAAAGATTTCCAGTTCGGTTCGTCTTTATTTTCCAAAGTGCTTCCCGCAGAAAAGACGCTTTCATCGGATCGATACATTTGTAAGCGCGGGTTCTTGATTAATCAGCAGACGCATACGGGTTGATCCAATCGATAGATATAAATATTTGTAATCGCGCCGAGTGCACAAATGTAGAATAAAGAGATAAGTGCGTGTTGAATAGGTCGACTATGCAGCCCCTCTAAATAGCGGTTAATATCACAGCATAATCAGGAATATATTGTGCGTATAATCTCTTTAATTAGGGCATCAGACAAGACGTTATGAAATTAGTTCTGGTAACATGAGAAAAATGAAGCAATATGACGTGGTTGTAGACTTCCCCAAAAGAAAAAAAAAACATGAAGAGGTTTTCGTTATCATGACAACTCTTTACATTTTATGTAATGAGCTTGGCAAGGTGGTGTGTTAAAGACAGTTAATTTGGGTTTACATATACTATAAGCTTCAACACATACGAGACAGTGTTAGTGCAACAGCAATTTCCTGTTTATAAGTACGACAGTACTTATAATGCTTGACTCAAAATGAAAAATCCTGCATATAGGCTGCTACTCGCTGTCTGCGTCGCATGAAATCGATTCCCACAATGCGTGGGATCTGCTGGAATTTCGCTTTGCCTTTCTCGCCGTGAAATTGGCGCTGCCTGCAGCCATGAACTCGTACCAACCAGCCCGATGAAATCGCGTGTATTTAGCTGCCGCCTAAAAGTCTGTTTATCCCACCTCGGAATGCGACTACCATGACTAAAAGCGAAGTACTTTGCTGCAATGGCTGCCGCAGCTCGTGCCACAGCAATCGGCCATAGCCCATTCCACTACAAGAATGTAGAACACATTCTTCAGACTTCCAGCATTTTGCTCCTGCCAAACGATTGTGCTGAAAGCAATTATCTCGATAAGAAAACCCGTGTAATGCTGCCGCGTGTGGCATCAAATAAAATTTTAAAAAATTGCAAATTTAACAGTTCTCGCGTGGCTTTGAGGAAATCCGAAGTAATCTGAGAAACGCTCGGAGGCTACGAAACGACCGCACGAGAACACCCATCGTACATAAAGAATAAACGTGCTGTGCTCCGCATATCCCGTCTTATATTGTGTTTGCACCCGAAGCACGCGTGTGCCATTCTCAGTGCGCTGTTCCGTGCGGCCATAGCGCGCCGCTCGCCGCATCGAGCCTTTCATGGGTGAAGAAACCGTATCGAGGGCAGCAAGGGGTACGCCGTCGACGAGGGTCGTCAAAGCGCCTAAACACGTATCTGCGATCACGACAATTTTGACGAGCGCCGCCCGCTGTCGTTGCACACAGTGTCATGTTCAATGGCAGTTCCACTACGCAGATATTTAGCGCTTCTTCCCTATTCGCTAGAAGTTGAGTTGTCGCACTCCCCATAATTTAACGCGACCTGGCTAGTCGCATCGATGTGCTAATACAGCTGGTTGCCTCATCGCTGTCGTCAGTATCGTTGAACCATCCTGAGCTTACCGTGACGCAATTGATGCCGTAGGGGCACCGTTTCTTTCGTCCCCTGTCAACGCTATACAGCTTTCAAATCCGCGAGAACAAACTGCCTCTTTGCACTAAGTGAAGCGTAGCGGAGGTTGTCGTCGCGCATTGCTACGATACTTTCAAGCTCTCCTCGCGCGCTCTTGTACTGTAGATGCAAGTGGGACGTGCCATCCTGAAAGCAATGCTACAGACACGTACGGTTGACAAGACGACACAAGCCATGCCAACAGTTCACGAGGCGTGCCTTCGAAACAGTGCCGTTTATAAAAGGGTGGCGGCAGCTGGCCACTAGCTTGCCTCTTAATGTCCTTTGCATAAGATTACAGGCCGACGAAAATTCACGTTTTGCCGGGCAGTGACACAGTCGATCATTTTCTTGGGATGAGCTGGGAATCCCTTACGAATTGAGGTTTAATGATTAAGAAGGCGCGATTACATTAGTCTAAGCGACACAGCTGTGTCTCGTTCACATGACGATTTTAGCGGCACGACTGGGAAGAGTATAAGTATATAGTGCTTTGCATCTCGAATGCAAGACTGAAAGACGGGAATATGTGAACTAGTAGCTGTCACTGAAATAGTTGCTGAAATACCCCAGCTTATAAACATCGACTTTCGAGGATTCCATATCGTCTCGTTGTTTATCAGCACTAATTGAATGACGAGTGCTTGAAATTGTGAAATGCCTGCAGCTACGCATTATGTATTTCATGTCCTCGCGAACACTGTGATTTAACACCAAAGAGGGGCGAGTGTGAAAAGAAGAAATGAAAATGTGATAAATGTTCTGTGTAAGCTGTGTCGTCACCAAACCTAATCAGCTTGTACGCTGCATTGCTCCGACCATAGAGTTTCCTACAATATTGCACCGAAAGCCTTCACTGCGCTGAAACTGCCGAAGCACTCCCTGTCGGCGCTCGTTAGTGTCATGCATGATCCTTCACTTCACCGCTACCAGACGGTGACACCGCCCGCGCCAACGAAGAGCACTGTGAGAGGAAGAAAGTGTGAGAGACATATGACGCGTTTGTGAATCCTCGTGCTTGGGCCTCGGTATAGCGCAGTGGGTACAGCGCTCGGCACATATCGTCGCGGACCGAGAGGTCGTAGGCTCGACTCTCTGGTCATCTGAATCAACGAAACTTTTTCTTCAGGTTTTTTTCTTCGTCATTTGATCGTGTGCATTTCACCGGCGTCACTTACGTGACGGAAAACACGTCAGTGAAGTCTTGGTGGCGGACCCCGGCATAAAATACTTTCGTATTAAAAAGAGAAACTGAAAGAAAGGCTTTTCTTGCTACTCCGGGTGCTGAATGCAGTGCGCCGTAAATTGTACTCGAGCAACTACTATGAACACCGGCAAACTCCAGCACGGCTTACAATCGAGGGTACTGAGCACGTGGTTTGGTACTTCAATGAATAAGGCAACACTGCTGCGACAAAGCAAAACTCTGTCGTCCATTATCGCTAGATATGTCGGAATTTACCTGTCTCATATGAATTGTAGAACATAGCGGTAGTTATGTTCATTGGTAATGTTTTTCCAATGCGAAGAGCATTTCTTTGGCTAGAACGGCGGATTCAGGATCGGTCGATGATTGAGCTTCCAGAATGACGACACCCACCCATCCACCTGTTTACCCCCCTTCTTCTTCTTCTGTGGTTATTCAGGAAAGGAAAAAGGCACCTAATTTCTGTCTGCCTATAGGCGACACGGCGCAGTGCCTTGTAGGGGTGGGGGGTAAGGAGGGAATAAAAGAACAGTAGGAAAATAGAGAGAAAAGTGATAGGAGCACATCCATCCAACGAAGAGAAAAGAGGACAGGAAAGATGGGGAAACGGTCACGGGAGTTCAGGGACGGGTCCGCGAAACACAGCTAGAGGCACGGTGCACAACATCGGCGAAGCGGCGAAGGCCCCGTCGATGAGCGGCGCACGGCATAGCGGGCGAGGAGTCCGTCACGGGGCGCCGGTCAGCGAGAGGTACGAGGAGTAATCCAGGACATCGCGGTCGGCACGTCCGTCTTGCTTGAAATCCAGCGCCCAAACTTGCCCACACACGCTGGGTCAGAGTAGAGCAGGCGAGGCAACTCGCCCATGCACACTAACACGTACACGTACGCACACAACGCATCAGCGCAGCGAAGCAGGGGCGTAGCCAGAAATTTTTTTCGGGGGGGGGGGGGGTTCAACCATACTTTATGTATGTTCGTGCGTGCGTTTGTATGTGTGCGTGCCTATATACGCAAGCAAAACTGAAAAATTTCGGGGGGGGGGGGTTTGAACCCCCCCCAACCCCCCCCCCCCCTTGGCTACGCCCCTGCAGCGAAGGTAGGTCGCGCGCCTGCACCACAGGGGCTTGCCTCATCAGGCGGAATTGAACGCCCTCAACAATGTCCCGTATTTCCTCAAGAATTTATTAAGGCAAGAGCCTTAGATGCCTCGTCAAATGCGAAAATTGACCATCGGCATTGGTGGTGTCAACACGAGTGATGTAAAAGGTCATCATCACGTGATGACGTCACAATGTGACGCAATTATGATGTCACAGATACCACAGTTTGTGACGTCACTATGGCGTCATCGTGACTTCAATGTGACGTCACCGAATGTGACGTCAAATGATGCCTTCATCAGAAGACATCTTCGCTTGGTTAAAGGTGGGCCGATCACGGAGGCAGGGCAAAACCAGATGACGCGCGGAAAGCTTGCAATGCCACCGATCCTGGAGGCGGTGCAAAGCCATGTTAGGTGCGGAAAGCTTACGGAGGGGGGCGGGGAAGAATCAACACATCAATGAGAAGGAAAAGAAGAAGGTGGCTTTCGCCTTCTGAATCGTCTTAGGAGAATGCATAAGGGACCCTGTGAGATTTTTTCGTATAAGCCAGTGCGTTAAAACGGTTCACGCGTTTTCACAAGGCGGACGGAGTGCCCTCGAGTCATCGTTATGCTATTCGCGCTGGCTATGATGACTAATACCAATTAATTGTCAATGCAATGTTGTTCTGTTATGTTATGGGCAAAATAATCGGAGCGTATAAATGAGCATTTATACGTCAAGGGCTTTTTATGAGGGAATGCCACCCATTAGTATTTGCCCAGGCCTCCAGCAGGTGTGCTATGTTGCCTGCTGCAAATGAAAAAAAGTAAAACTGAATAAGTTGCAAAGCTCGTGTAGCGGTTTTGGTCCTGTGGAAAGTGAAATTTTACTGACAAACAGGGAAATCTCTATTGATGAACCCTGTTCCTGTCAAATACGATAATGTTTTCACGTTCGCGCCAACGCTCTCTCTAAGGAAGCTCTATTCCGTTATAGTTAGCCTTCAATGCTTCATTTTGCTTTTGTATTGAGTAAGAATAGGATATACGTTGACTACGACAGGGACGCCGACGAACTTAAGTAATTTAGGCCTTCACTGTGAATTATCAGTGTACGTAAAGCACTTACAATTCAGGGAACAGTGCGTGACTAAGTGTGGATGTGTTTTAAATGTTTTCTTTTTGACTCTTTTGGATGAGGGCGTTGGAACTTAGACGTCTACGTTCGCGCCTCTTACTGTCAGCTTACTCCTCGGCAATTTTGGTGCCGCACTTTCCATGTCTTGGCATGAAGGAAAATGGTGAATATAATAAGCAGGCCGAAATATCTATCAGGTGTACTAGATACTTTCGACACACGCCGTTCTCAATTCACCTTAAAGAACATAACAATGCGCATTAACGTGGCAAGGTTCTTCAGATGGAAAGCGTAGATTGTTACCCGATCAAAGCTCTACACTTCACCAGAAAACAAACTGAGCCGGTGTATGCGGTTTTTACTACTCGCGCGACGAAATGCCATCAGAACCAGTCCTCGAAATATGGCTCGTGGCATTAGGCTACCACAGCTTGGTAAAACTTTTGGTATCGGCGCTTTTTTTTTTTTTTGCAATATTCTCTGGAAACAGGCGCTTGAAGCGTCGGGTCTACGTCTGTTTTAGAATATAGGGCTCGAGAAAAGCAGGAGAGTACTTTGCAATTTGCAAGCTTCCCACGTTTGTATTACATTAAAGAAGCGTGCGGACGGCGTACGCGCGCGGCTACCAGCTGGAAGCGGAACGTGCTTGCATGAAAAGCAGGGTGAGGAGAATGCTGTTAAATGCAGGCGACCGGTAAAACACGGGGTGTGGGATAATGCGGAGACAGGCAGCGGTGTTAGCGCGTGCTATGTTCGTAATCGGTCTGCAGCCGGCATAATTCTGAAATCGTGACGCTCCAGGCGTAAGTTTGCAGCGGTTGCCTAGTTCCCCGGCTGAAACGGAAAGCAGAGGCCACACGCAGCAGGTCATTAATTGCGTCGCTAATGCTTTACAGCCGGAGGCGCGGACGAGGCTACGAAAGAAGGAAGGAAGCAGTGGCTGGTAACGCAGGAGAACGACCTCTTGTGAAGCCGAAAAGCGGTAGCGAGCGCCACGGTTTACGAGCCTGGAACTCAACTCGGGTATGCACACATTTGAGCAGAACACAAGGCTCTACGTAATCCTTCTAATCGAGATGATGCGTCGTGGAGCTAATGGACGACGGCAGTCATCGCAAAACGGCCGTGAAAATTAGGTTTTAAATGGACAGCTTTGTCCATGCGAAGTCATATGCTTTCGCGGAGCTATGAAGTTCAGAGACATTTTCGATGCCAATTAGATTTGTTATCTTTGAACCACTGTCCTGACAGCTGCGAGCAGACTCTCAATGCCGCCACTGAAATTTTTGTCGCTTTCGCATTTTGTACTTTGTTGTCAGCACGTTCTTAACTGTAATTGCAACATCAGGCATCTGCGAGGCCACTCACATTTGGGGCCGTACTCACGAAAACTCGTACAATATAGAATTTGTAAGAAAACATTTTTGATGCAGTATACATTATTTGCCGAGGCTGCCAGCCAATAGTAAAGTGTACTTACGACTGAAGTGCTGTGTGAACTTGGCCTCAAGAATCTAGGAATGCCCTATCACGGCCGCTCAATGGAAATACACGAGGTGCGTTTCCATCAAGCGGCCGTGGCCATATAATGCTTTAAGGATGGCGAGACCATACTACGGAGAATCGTTTGAGAATATGAGGAAGTGTACATAAAAATAAAAGAGGAAAGGAAAGGAAGGAACAAGCGGAAAGACAGGGAGGTTAGCCAGTTCTTAGACCGGCTGTCTACCCTGTGCTGGGGGAAGGGCTAAGGGGGATAAAAGATGATAGAAGAGAGATGTTACAAAAATGAGGGAGAGCAAGAAAAGGAAAAAGAGAGAAAAAAAAGGAAAGGAGAATGCGACACTGCCTAGAGTCTGTCTCTAAGACCAGTTGTCCGCAAGAAGCGCAATAATGCTTTCAAAGCCTTTTGTGCTGAAGACGGACACTGCCAAGGTCCCAAAACGCTTTGTTCAGACAAAGGGCGATTATCAAGTTTTTCTAGCGCGTACGAAAGTTCTCGTCTTGGAGCACTGAAACGGGGACACTCACACAGAATATGGGAGATCGTTTCTTCGCAGCTGCAGTTATTGCATGTAGAGTCGTTGGCCACTCAAATCACACAGGAGCGGGCATTCGTGAAGGCCACGCCAAGCCACAGGCGGCACAGAAGCGTCTCCTCAGCTCGCGATATTCCTGACGGAAGACGGAGCTGGAGATTAGGATCCAACCTGTGTAGACGAGCGTTGGTGAATTCCGCCGAGTTCCACTGGGCAAGTGTGAGTTCACGTGCCAGCGAACGAAGTCTTGTAGCTGCGTCGGTTTTGGAGAACGGTATATCTGCGGAGTGGTCACTGTCATGTGCAGATAGGCCGGCCTCATCCGCACGGTCGTTACCGTATATACCACAATGACCCTGTATCCACTGATACGCTATGTTGTGTTGTTTCTCGATTGCATGGTGGTGAAGGAGCCTTACAGCAGCGACTAACTGCTCATTAGGTCCATAACAAAATGGCGACATAAGACATTGAAAAGCTGCCTTTTAGTCAGAGATGGACCAAGCTTGCGAAGGTTCTTCAACTACAAATTCTAGTGATGCACGGATGGCCGCGAGTCCTACGGCCGTCGATGATGTCAAATGCGATGTTTTGAAATTTGTGGTGACTGACTTCGCAGGAATAAACACTGCCCCTGCTGAGCATCCAGAAGAGACAGAACCGTCCGTGTAAATGTGAAGGCGTCCGCTGTGTTTCTCATGCAGGTACAGTAGTGTGGCCTGTTGTAGGGCTAAATACGACGACTGTTTTTTTTTTCTTTTGGATTCTGGGAATGGTAAGAAGGGCTTCGAGTGGGTGTAGACAACAAAATGGTAACGGCGGTCTTGCTGCTTGCGTGAAGTTCGAGGTAATCACTGCGCGATGTGATGCTGCAGTATCGCTGAACGCAGATTGCAGCCTAGATGTAAGAAGTGAGGCGAGGTGGTGCGATGGAATCCGAGCGAAATGCCTGATGTGCATTCTCAAAGTATCGATGGGTATGTATGTAGTGACTGGATGGTCACGCGCGATGACGACAGTCGCTGCTGCGCATCTCGGAAGGCCAAGGCATATTCTCAGCGCCTGAGCTTGAAACGACTGGACACGTACGTTTGTTCTTCCGGTTTTACAAGGCACAGGTAGGCTGTAGCGCATGAAACCGAGGAACAGAACGGTGTAAAGTTCAAGCATCGCTCGCTCAGATGCACCCCACGATTTTCCAGCAAGAAAGCTTAGGACGTGGGTGATCATGGTCAGTTTCTTCTTCATGTAGGCGATGTGAAAAGAAAATGAAAACGTCACTGTATATGTATGTAGCATGTCATTAAGTGCGCTCTTCGTCGGGCTTTCTAAGCGTACTTTCTGTATTCCAATAAGGAGATATGTTTTTTGCATTGACACATACGAAGCGTTCTCGTTTTTTTTATTAAAAATTTTATTTAAGCGCTAAGCACTGGTTATTGCAAGGTGCCGTCTAGTGAACGTTTTGCCGAACGAATTTTAAATGCGAAGCATTTCTTAGCGAACCTCTGGCACTTTGAGCGTTTCTATCTACGTATATATCTATCTATCTAGCCGCCTATGTCTGGGTGCTCTCATGATCGCCTCCTTAACTTGGTGTATTCCAAAATTGGCATGGGAGGGTAAGAGGATTTGACGAATATGACTGTCGGGTCATGACATGAATAACGTGTAAATCCTGTCGCGTACGTCGTCAAACCCTTTCCTCCAGACACATGTGGCACATACCCGTTTACCATGGGCCGCGATGATTGACAGTTCATATCTACCCAGGAACGGCCAGAACAGACATTTGTAACTTAAATGAGAGAACGTTAAGAAAAACCGACATCGGTAGCGTTGACCCGACTAATGGAAAGAATGAAAATTAGGATTCCAGCAGGAATCGAACCCAAGCATTCTGCGTGGCAATCAGGTATTCTACCACAGAGCCACGCCAGGTCAATAAATTGGTTTGGAAAAGCAGCCTAAGCAGTCGTAATATCGATGCAACGGCAATTGTGGTTGTGGTGCTTGCTATCTAATTTTACAAGAAAGCAATAAACACTGCATGATATTCCTATGAAATGTACTTCTACGATACAGACGTCATATCAGATTAACGTGTGTGGTACCAGTGCTGGCTCAGCTTTTATAGCAGTCTATTAAACATTACATTTGTATTCCTATGATTCAGCAAGCTATATTGAAGCAGTGCTCGACCCCGGAGGAATACATTAAGGAAAGTTACATATGATATTCACATCACTGCACCGTAATCTACACTTATTCCGCCAGAACGACGCAGTGCCCTCTTCATTTCTTACGAGGCTGGGCGATGGCCTCATGCTGACCGAGGATGATGTCAGATTGATTGACAGCCGCTTTGTAGACTTGGCTACGTAGGCCACATACGCCCAGGTAGTGTACGAATGCAAGCGCCATCCATTGATGTTGGTCTACGTAGCACTGTCCAGGCCTACCAGCCTCGACGGCTTATACCTCACCAACGAGAAGGGTGACTTCTGGTTCCGACATGTCGCCGGCTCTATCGACACACAACTTGTCGACGAAATGACCGAGGCATCCACGATTTCCAACAGCTGTACTATACCTCATACTTCACTACACATGGACCCCTCGTCACCGCGATCACGACCGGATGCGATGACAAGTCATAACCAGCTGCTGATGCTCACTGATCACGGTGATGATGACCTTGTTCAAGAACTGTCAGCAACTTCTTCCACACATGCACGCGGGTTCGTGAAACGTGCGTGCGCTCTCCATCATAAGGAACAAGTATAAGCACTACATATGAGCTTATCGCTTCTGGTGTCGGCAATACCCACGTTGATGTTGGCAGCGTTACCCAACTGTAAACAACTGGTTATATAACACATATGCGGCTCTTCAACATATATGTGTGCGTATAAAATTTATACAAATCTTTAGTGTCATTCTGTAACGTTTCGCTCAGTAAAAAAAAAAAAAATTACGCCACAGTCACCTTCCCGCCGCATGCTTCGCATGACTTCGACTCCCACGGTTCGTGGGATCTGCCGATTTTTTTCAAATCGTTTCATTGTTGGACATCGTAAAGAAATTGAACTGTCCGTTACAATGCCTCCAGAAAAGGAGCTTGCTTGCCAGAGCGGATGCTCTCCCCCTCTGCTGCAGCGTCCGTATGTGGTGTACCTTCCTAGCTTTATGCTAAGTGCTGGAGGAGGGGGAGCATGCCACGTTGACTTGACGAGCCCCTCCTCCTATTCTTCATCTCTTTCTATTTTGCTTCCATGCGCACATGTCGTAGCGGTATTGCGACTTCCGCATTGGTTAAAGAACTGAAATCACGCGCCATGGACAGAGAGACATTAGACCGGACGTGGACGTTGCAACAAGCACCGATAGGAATCGGAATAACACGAAAGTGAAGCGCGCCCTTACAGAAGTAACTGAATGTTTACTGTACATTGATATGAGAGAGTTTGCACAATGTATATTGATGTCTGTCACCGTTTAACGTGGATGTGCCCACTTTGAAGATTGGTGGTACATCTTCATCCCGACGACTAACGTCCCTGCTAAATGATTAAACAAACCCTTGTGGTAGCTGTAGTAGTTAACGGTGAAAGCGTAATCAGAGAACTAGGTGTGATAGCCAGAAGAGCGTCGCATATTGGACGCAGAACTTGGTCGCCCTCTCGCGGTATGTTAAAATGTGATTGAACACCACGGCCGGACCACTGAGCCGGACTAGAGGGAAATGCAAAGCGCGTCGTGCCGCCCCGCTATCCCTGCCGCGATTTTTCTAGGGGCGAGCGCGTGTGCGGGGAACACGGTGTTACAGCCAGGTGAGACAGGCGCGCGTCGCAGAGCTATGAGCGAGGCCGAAGCTTTTACGACGCTTGGCTAAGGTCGCCGCCTCGCGGTGTGTTAAGGCATTTACAAAATTGAACTTCTTTAGAAACGCGCCGAATAGGAGGCACGTGTAACGCGTTGCAGGTGCTAATCGCGGAGGACAGAGTAATGACGAATTACTTTACTTTACTGCTCGCAGAGGGCAACACCACCCCGTCGACCGGGAAAGTGGTAGATATAAAAGACGAGTTTGTAAAGCCTCTAGAGTCTGTGATTGTGGCGCAGTGGATAGCGTGCCCGGCATCTGTTGTTGCGCACCGAGTGGTCGTGGTTTCGATGCCCGTTGATGGAGCTTTTTTTCTTTGCCGTCCTATCGTGTAAATTTTTTCGACGTCATTTCCGTGACGGAAATACGTCACTTAAGTCTTGGTGGACCCCGGCATAAAACACTTTCGTGTTAATAAAGAAAAAGTCGAGAAACACCGTGCGAAGAGCACAGCCATATCAAACTTATTCTCCCGTGGTGACGATTTCGTGAACCAGGAAAAACAAGGTGAGGATGATGACGTCATCATTCTCATCTTGTTTCTTCCTGGTTCACGAACTTACATCACCAAAAGTGAGAGCATCATTAGATGAATTATATGCAGCACCAGCCACTGTTTATCGATGTCATCTGCGACTTCGTGGGAGGCTCGCTGTGCCAAAACCACGGTATGAGAGACGCCGTAGTGGAGGGCTCCGGAAATGTCAACCTTCTGGGGTTCTTTAACGTATACTTAAATCTACACGGGCCTCTATCATTTCCGCCTCCATCGAAATGGGACCGCCGCGGCCGGGATCGAACCCGTGACCAGCGGGTGAGCAGCCGAGCACCGTAACAACAGTACCACTGCGGCGGCTAATCGTGCATTCTGCAGCTATTTCCAGGTGCCCCTGTGTCTGGTAGTTCAGCACAAGGCATTGAAGATGACCATGTTTGTCAAAATGACACTCTGTTGCAGAAAAAGTGCAGGGCACAAATAAACCATTATCTAGTATAATAAAATGCGCATAGTGGCTACAGTGAAACCTCGGTGATACGATCACAGCTCATACGAATTTTTCGTTGGTCCCGGCGAAGGCCCATTGGCTTGCAGTGTAATGGAGTACGGTTGTTGCTAACCGATTTTCACCCAGCGACGTTGATACGAACGTGCGCTACCGACCAGGTACGAAGAGGTGCTGTCTGCGCTGTCGCGGAAGACGCGCCAAGCACGTGCGAGCGCGGGAACGCAAGCGTGGGCATGCGCGCCGCACCGCCAAATCGTCAGAATCACGGTGTAAGCAAAACACTTTTCTTAGGGTCAGAATAAACATTCAGAGACGCCTCACAGCCTCCGATATTGTGTGCGTGAATCTCTGAGGCTCTTATGAGCCTCCGTTTGCCTTCGCGTTTCGATTACAGATGACATTAGCACCATGCTTTTTTTTTTTCTAACGCGTCGACGGGGGCTGCTGTCGTTCTACTGTGTTTACACGTGGTTGCCTTGTGCAGCAGACAACCTATGAAAGGTGGACGAGTACTGAAAGAAGGCGAGGACGGTCTTGGCGAAGGAGTCAGGCCTCACAATGTCAACACGTGCGACCTTTGAGGTCGCACTTGGGCGGGCACGGCCGTAAATTTCCCAAAAAACATCCCCAACCCCTCCGCGATAACAAAATCATAACACAGGACCGTGGATCTGTAATTTTGTGGCCTTGATCCATTGCGTCAAAGCACTTCTTTTTTTACTTTCGCTGCAGTGCTCCGGTGTTATGCAAAAAAAGCATACTAAAATTTTGGGAGGGGCTACTGCTGTCGCGGGTCACAACGAACCTGGTTCATTAATTATATACGCGCGTACGGGCCGTATATTTACTAGTGCTGGTGTGATTGCTGACATCTAAAAATTTAACTGACAATCATTTGGGATTCTTCCTGACGTTGCTGCGGCCCTGAAAAACAATAAATGTACGCCAACTTTCTTTTGTCGAATGCTATTTTTCCATGCTTTCTGGTGATACGAATTTCTGATGATACGAATATTTTTGGTGGTCCCTTGAGATTCGTATCACCGAGGTTTCACTGCATATATCTGTGTACACAAAAGCCCATCTTCTTTTTTTACTCGTAACTGGAAGAAAATATATGGTCGCGGTAATATATAGCTCGGTTAGAATAATGCCTTTGTACATCAAAATATTTCTTAGATTTGGCCGCATATCAGGGCGCAGTGTTTCGGTATTAAAAGCGAGAAAAAAATTGCAAGCCTAATGGAACTCGCATAGTGTCTGCGCTGCGCAGTACTCGTTATCTGCATTCCGGCACAGTGAATCATTCGGAGTCTTTGTTCTTTCTTTTAATTTCTTCTTTTTTTTAGTGAGAGAGCATGTTCGATAGTGCCATATTTAGTCCTGATTTTCTTTTTTTTATCTAACAAAACAAAACAAAAAAAATGAACCGCGTTAGCGCAATAGGTTTTGAATAAAATGCGAACGCTAAACAAGTGGTTTCGAGACACGCGATTACAAATCAAGCGTGTCCGCCCTAACTTGCTAACCGCTGGCACAGTTTTAAACTCTAGGCGCGCTTGTGCTTGAAAAAACCCCGCGGCTCTCCTGTTTGCCCAGCCCGTGGTGAACAATGCTGGCTGTTCAATAACGAGAAAGAAGAGACCGGAGGCGAAGATTTGAAAAGAAGTTCAGACGAAGCGAGACGTCCGGCCAGCCTAACAAGATTTCAACGCTTGGATTTTGTTGTTGTTGTTGTTGGTGGTGGTGGTATATATATACGCCGACCAGCTTCGCCACTCACCGGGCCGAGCGAGTCGTGTTTGCGCTGGCGCGGTCCGAATTCGAGCCCGTGTAGTTGATTCGGGCCTACAGGGCAAACACGAAAGGCGCACGTATCCCTCGGACACTGTATGTCTTTTGGATTTGTTTGTCGCGTAGTTTCAACTCTCCTTGAAAGTGTGTTTGAGAGAACTCGTTCGGCTAGATTGTCAAAACTAAGGAGCGCCTCGCTGCCACGCTTCGTTCGTGCTTTACTGCGTTCGCCCCTTTTTCGCCTGTCGCGCCGCGACTCAAGCCACCAGAAGAATGGCTTTTTTCTTGCTTTCGCTTACACTGGATAGACGCCCTACTCCAGCCCAGCGTCAGTGCGCATGCACTGCTGCAATGTGGGGCTCACGTAGGGTGGCTAAATTCGAATAGATATTATGTAGCCTGTTTATACTGGCAACAGCCACCCACATGCACATGCAGCTTCATGCTGAGATTTCTAGAGGTAAATCTGGTGGGAAAGGTAGGGGGAGAAGGAGGGCACTTAATGAATCGTGTTGGAAAGGTTTGCCTGGCAGTCCACTACTCCATACGACCTGACATGCAGAGTGGACGTCATGAATAGACAACGCACGCGAAGCACACTCAATAAATTATTGAGCACTCAACAAATTAATGCTTCTCGTCGAAACACTAGTGTATCTGTCACTGTCGATATTGAACTACCGTGGAAATGATGCACACTGCATAAATGTACAATGGCTCTTAGGGGCGCTACTTCATTAACATTAGGGTAAAACAGCGCAAACTACGGGACAGTGAAACACACAGGACACAGCGCTGACCATCAACCGTTTTTTTTTTATTTAAAAGGCAGAGCATATACTATACACAGTGCAGTGAAAAACACATTTCATGAAACTGTAGTCAAAGACAAAAAAAAACGGCAAAACAGGGCCACTAGGTGGTTGTTACGAAAAAAACCCTTGAAAAAGCAAAAAACAGAAACACCAAAAACCAAGAAAAAACCAACAACAACCAAAAAACAAGTTGATAGACAGCTCTGTGTCCTGTGTGCTTCACTGTCCCGTAGTGTGCGCTGTTTTGCCATGAAGTGCATAACTCCTTCTACTAGTAGCCATCGTTCCGCAAAAAAAAAAAGGAAAAAAAGGATAATAATAACAACAACATGTCGTGCACGGTTCCTCCTGATGCCCTTGTTTTTCCATAGCTACTGAACATATCATCGAATACTGAGGCAAGAGTACCTTCTGTCTCCACAGTTGTTCATACTTTATCTCAAGGAACAGAAACTTGGAAAGAGGACTGAGAAATAGGGAGTTACGTTTTGATCCTTTTTTTTTTTACACCCATAACGGTCAAATGGTGCCATGAAAAGACTCTGGGATAATGTAAGTGGACGACATATTGCAGTCGGTGGGCAATGTAAGGAGTTTACCGACTTACAAATTCTTCTTACGATGAAACGATACATATAGTTAGCTCCTAATGTTTCTACAACGAAATTGGAAATTATGTTCATTATGAAAGGACGAATTGGGGGTTGGTCATTTTTTCAGCAAGTTATATGCATACCAAAGCAATATAGCTACCTGAGTTTTTAACCTGCTCGAACATTCACCAGACGGCTCTGAGGAGGCGGAATGCAGCAATAATGAAATAGAGAGAGAGAGTACTTTAGCACTACACAAATGTGTGGGGGTACTAGGATCTTGAAAATTAGTAATGATACCGGTTGTAACGCTCACCAATGAAGTTGTATGCTTAATATCGCAGATTTCATCGGGTTTTAAAGTTAAGCGAAATCTGATAGGCCGATTGGTGTTGGTGGCCCACCGTAAAACCACAAATGAGGAGTTCTTTTTTTTATGATGCAGCCAGATCCGCCATAAGCTGAACTGAGAAAAGCACTATTACTCGTTATTTTGGTTTTATGCTTTAGCCTGTTCCAACGTTTCTTTGTGAATGCGTTCATGTCACCAACATGTCTTAAACCTGTACTGAGGTTCAAACGTCAATGGCCTAGCCTGTATTCAGGAGTAAATGCTGAATTTGGCACTTATAGACATGTAACGTTAGTACTTTGCTCGTTCTGGTTCGAACAAAATCGGGCCTGTCTTGGCTAGATAAAATACGTATAAATGGCAGCGAATGAACGATTTCGTAATAATTTGCGGCAAAATTAACCACATAAATGTTCCTTTCTCGAAGGTGTCTTTTGTAGGATTAGAAGAGCCGCCTATTTTCTGCAGACCTTCGTCGCTTGACGGGGGCCGCCGCAAGAAACACCAAATGAAAACACCACGATGCGCTTTTGGAGATACTTCTTTTTATTGCGATAGCAATTATATGGACAGTCTTGGCTGGAAAATGTCCGTCCCCGTCACCGTCATTCACGGTATATGTATAAGTATGTATATATATAGAAAAGCCACAAAGAAAAAATAGTTCAGAAACACTTTCCAACGCGCGGAATCGAACGGGCGACCTCTCGCTTTGCAGCCCGCCGCGTTAGACGTTAGGCCACGACAGCACAGTCTTTCAGCCTGCTAACAGCGAGCTATTTATATACACCATGTACTTCAGCATGCTTTCTTAGTTGCCACATAGATGGCGCGATGTGCGCGCGTGTGGTAGAGAAGCGTGTGGCGCGCTTTAAAGATCGTCGCCCCGCTCCTGCTAATGCCGTTGCTCTTCGTCCTACAGGGCGTGGTCGCTTTCGTGCGCTTATCTCGAGGAAAGAAGGGGCGGCCGGTGGGGTGCTTCGCTTCGCTCGCTGCAGCGGCCGCGTTTGCGAAAGGAGCGCACTGTTCAAACAGAAATAAGTAACAACTGTGACAATTAGTTCGCGCTCGTCTTGTGTCTTGTGTGTACCTGTTCGTTCGTTTCGTGCGTCCTGCTTTATGTTTGAGCAGTGCGCTTCAAGTGTCGAGTTGTGACGCATTAGTTTGTGCTCGTCAGTGTGCGTTCTTTTCGTGCGTCCCTTGGGCTCGAGCGACGCGCTGGCAATTTCGAGTTGCTTTCCGTTCTTCGCGTTACATTCCAATTTATTGCTATCGCATTCATTTCTTCGCCGTTGCGGCGAAACTGTGACTTTTTCTCTCTGACATTGTTTGTTGATTTTTAGTCACAAGGGCCCATTGTAGATTTTAATTTCCCTGGCAGGAACTTGGGAAGTAGTACCTATATATTGCTGGATCTGTGTGGCGCGGATTAGCATGCCTTCCGTTTCCCCTCGAATCTCCTTCATCTCTCCCGTCGTCGTCTTAAATGCACCGCACTGGATCAAAGTCACGATAACGAGGCAACTGGTCGAACATCAAACAGACTTGAGGCATGCAGCTGCGTTGCTTCTTTTGGTCTCGAGATGTTCAAGGAGCACGCCCGTTGAGAAAAAGTGGATCTGGCTCACTTTGATTCGAACGGGCTCATCATTTTGCTCATTTATTTATTCTAAGCTAGTACTATCAGTGTACGTTTCAATTTGTTGTTGAGAAATTTTGATTAGAAGTGCTATTAAAAAAAGGATGGTTGATCCCTCCGTCGTAGGAATCCGAATAACACGAACGTAAAGCGTGCCCTTACCGAAGTAACTGAATGTTTACTGTACATTGATATAAGAGAGTTTGTAGAATGTATATTGATGTCTGGCAGCTATAGCACCGTTTAACGTGGATGCACCCACTTTGATGATTGGTGGTACATCTCCATCCCGACGACTAACGTCCATGTTAAATGATTAAAGAAACCCTTGTGGTAGCTGTAGTAGTTAACGGTGAAAGCGTAATCCGAGAACGAGGTGTGATAGCCAGAAGAGCGTCGCATATCGGACGCAGAACTTGGTCGCCATCCCGCGGCATGTTAAAATGTGATTGAACTCCACGACAGGACTAGAGGGAAACGCAAAGCACCTCGTGCCGCCCCGGTAGCCCGGCCGCGATATTTCTCGGGGCGAGCGCGCGAGCGGGGAACGCGGTGTTTTGCAGCCAGGTGAGGCAGGCGCGCGTCGCAGAAATATATATATTTTTGGTTTGGATTAGCGAAGATCGCCACCTCGCGGTGTGTTAAGGCATTGACAAAATTGAACTTCTATTGAAAACGCTGCGAATGGTACGGACGTGTAACGCGTTGCAGGTGCTAATCGCGGAGGCCACAGTAATGACGAATTACTTTACTTTACCGCTCCCAGAGGGCAGCACCACCCCGCCGACCGGGAGAGTGGTAGATATAAAAGACGCGTTTGTAAAGCCTCTAGAGTCTGTGACCGTGGCGCAGTGGATAGCGTGCCCGGCATCTGTTGTTGCGGACCGGGCGGTCGTGGGTTCGATGCCGTTGACGGAACATTTTTTTCTTCGCCATCTGATGGTGTAAATTTTTTCGACGTCACTTCCGTGACGGAAATACGTCACTGAAGTCTTGGTGGACCCCGGCATAAAACACTTTCGTGTTAAAAATCAAGACTTACTTCCCGTTACCCTCAAATTTAGCCCATTTTCGATTCCTGGGTCTAGTCAGCTGCGGTGGTACAGTGGTTACGATGCTTGACTGCTGGCTCGAAAGACGCGGGTTCGATCCCAGCCATGGTGGTCGCATTTCGAGGGGCCCGTGTACTGCGCGATATCAGTGCGCGTTAAAGAACCCCAGGTGGTCGAAATTTTGCGGAGCCCTTCACTACGGCGTCTCTCATAGCTTGAGTCACTTTGGGACGTGTTGGACCCCATAAATCAAGCCGATTTCTTGGCGTAGTTCACAAAATAATGAAAAAGAAACTGCTCTAACGAGGAAGTGAAAGGTGTAACTCATGGGCTGGGCCTATATTCAAGTCAGATAAGCGCTGAACGATTTTACTTTTCGAAAACAAAAGAAACCAGGAAGTTGGATTAAAAGAAATAGTCGGCTAAAGTGCGGCGATATTTCTACCTCTAAATTGCGTACGCTGGGCGGTAAATAGTTGGAAAGCAAATGCGGAGTAATAGGAAGTGGAATTGAATAGACAACCAAAAAAAACAAGCCATAAAGATTCAAAAATAGGTGCCCTCTCTCTCTCTCTCTCTCTATATATATATATATATATATATATATATTGTGAGCGCGAAAAGTGATGACTCTTCCTCCTCTTTACATATCATCATCACTTTGCATCTTCGTCATCTGTATATATCATCATCAATGTGATTTCGGCTCGAGCACGGCTGAATAAAGCGGTTCCTCATAAGTGGTGGACGGTGCTTTTCGATCCTCAAGTCCTCTCGCCTGTTCTCGCTGGAGCTTCGCTCGGGTCGTCGCGTCATACCACCTGCCATGCCCGGTCAAGAAAATCCTGGCTCGTCAGACACCGCCGGCCCTCTCCAGCCTCCACCGCCCGCTCTGCCCATAACCAACCGCCTGCGTGATCCACCTGTGTTCTCTGGTCTTCGAGGGGATGATGTAGAAGATTGGATCCAAAACTACGACCTCGTCAGCGACTTGAACAGGTGGGACAACCCACAGAAGTTGCGCAACGTCCCTTTCTACCTGTCTGACGTCGCGAAAACCTGGTACTGGAACCATCATCCAGATCTTCCAGACTGGGACACGTTCGCGCAGCACCTTCGGCAAATCTTCGGTGCCCCCACAGTTCGAGCTGAAGCAGCTAAGAAGAAGCTCGCTGAACGCATTCAGCTACCCGGTGAGTCATACACCTCGTACATTGAGGATGTACTTGCCTTGTGCAAGCGTGTAAACGCCACCATGTCCCCGACCGACCAAATACGCCACATTATTAAAGGCATCAACACCGTCGCCTTTAACGCACTCGCTACGCAAAATCCTGTCACCACTCAGGATGTAATCACCATTTGCCAGCGACTCGAGGAACTCCAGACTCTTCGCCTATGCTACGATGCCACCGACATTCGTCTTCCTGCGACCCTCGACTTGCGTACGCTGATTCGCGACATCGTTCGTGAAGAGCTTCACGGGCGCTGCTCTTCCTGCGCTACGGAAACTCTACCTTCTGCACAAACCGGCTTGCGAGACATCATTCGCCAAGAGATCGCGGCCGCATCGCGTCTGACGTGTTCCGACGGCCCCTGCGCTCGCCAGGCGCCAACGTACGCTGAAGTTGCGGCGCTCTCTGCTGCCACCACCGTTCCTGGGCCTACACCAGGAGACCACGCGTCTGTGGCTTCGTTGTCCCCGCCGGCGCGTGCACAGCCTTACTACACCGCTCCGCGCCCTCCTCGGCCCATATGTTACTACTGTGGCTATCGAGGACACATATCCCGCTTTTGTCGAAGGCGCCAACAGGACGAGCAACGCGGCTACGTTCCCGACGAACGCCCAGGCATCCGACCGACCACCAGCTACCAACGGACGACCTACCGCTCTTCCTACCATCGTTCACCTTCTCCTCCCTACCGTCCTGATATGGCTGTGAATTCACGCGAGTCTCGTCGCAGGTCACCTTCTCCACGTCGCCGTTCAGTGTCGCCTCTGCGACCCGCCTCCCACGTCACGAACGCCCACTCGGAAAACTCCCCTATGCAGTTTTAGGAGGGGAAACTGCATTTACCGGACAGCCAACAATTCCTCCAGAGCGACCATCAAACTTGTTAGTAGTGTTTGTAGAAGGTGTACGCGTCGAGGCTCTCGTGGACACTGGCGCTGCCGTTTCGATTATTCGTGCTGATTTTTGTTCCCGCCTTCGCAAAGTGACCACGCCTTACTGCGGCCCACCTCTCCGTGCAGCGACCAACTCTATCATTCGTCCATTGGCACAGTGCACGGTTCGCGTCTGCATAGATGGCATTCGTCATCACATTGTGTTTGCGGTATTTCGTGAGTGCACCCACGAACTCATTTTGGGGTGGGATTTCTTATCTTCTGCGTCTGCTTCCATATCTTGTGATCAGCGCCTCATACATCTGAATGCCACTGACTCTTCTTCGCCTGAACACGAAGGACGCATTCGACTTGTCGCCAGCTCAGATTATGTTCTTCGACCATCTATGGAAGAGATTATAAGCGTTAATTCCAACGACATTGTGGATGGTGATGTCCTCATTCTTCCTTACGGCCATACCCTGTCTCGAGGCATTGTGATAATTCCAGGCCTTATTCGCTTCTCTGACGGCTCTGCCTTCCTTACCGCTTTAAATCAAACCCCCGAATCTTTACTGCTGCCCCGTGGATCAACCGTCACTTGCGCGGTCGACACTCATCCCGTTGCGATTGTTGCCCTTCCGAGCCAAGAACTACCAGAGTCAACTTCGCCGCCACTCAATGCCTCTTCCACACCTTTGTTGGCAACCATAAGCCCTGACCTAACACCTGCACAGAGTCAAGATTTGCTCGCCCTATTGAACCGCCATCGTTCTTTGTTTGACGTGAATTCGCCCGTCCTCAGCATGACTACCGCCGCTACCCACAGCATTCAAACTGACGGCTCCCGTATTATTCACCGGCGCCCATATCGCGTGTCTCTCGCAGAGCGCAAGATCATCGAGGAAAACGTCTCAGGACATGCTACGACGAAACATCATACGTCCTTCCTCGAGTCCCTGGTCATCCCCAGTTGTTCTAGTACAAAAGAAAGATGGCACAGTTCGTTTCTGCGTCGATTACCGTGCACTAAACAAAATAACGCGCAAAGATGTTTATCCTCTGCCACGGATCGACGACGCACTGGATTCATTACATGGCGCCGAGTATTTTTCTAGCCTTGACCTCAGATCAGGCTACTGGCAAATACCGATGTCGGAGTCTGACAAAGAGAAGACCGCCTTTTCCACCCCAGATGGCCTCTACGAGTTTAATGTGATGCCTTTTGGGCTTTGTAATGCGCCCGCTACCTTCGAACGCATGATAGACAGCGTACTGCGTGGTCTGAAATGGAAAACATGTCTCTGCTATCTCGACGACATAGTAGTGTTTTCATCCACGTTCTCGCAACATCTGCGACGTCTTGAGGAAGTCCTCACCTGCCTCGCAAAAGCCGGCCTACAGCTCAATACGAAAAAATGTAGCTTTGCCAGCAAGACAATTAAGGTTCTCGGCCACTTAGTCAGCAAAGAAGGCATTCGGCCGGACCCTGAGAAGCTTGCCGCCGTTCTCAACTTTCCCCGGCCACAGCGTCAAAAAGACCTGCGCAGCTTTCTTGGGTTGGCTTCTTACTTCCGGCGCTTCATACGCGACTTCGCAGCACTTGCGTCTCCGCTCCATCAACTCCTCGCAAGTAACGCGCCCTTTGTTTGGTCCGAAGACTGCGAGAGTTCTTTCCTGGCGTTAAAGCAAGCCCTTACGTCCGATCCGGTACTGTGCCACTTCGACCCCGACGCACCCACCATCCTTCACACTGACGCTAGCAGTCATGGTTTAGGTGCCGTTCTCCTGCAGCGTGACAACATCTCGCGCGAACGCGTCGTTGCTTACGCTAGTCGTGCTCTCACCGTTGCAGAAAAAAACTACACCATCACTGAGCAGGAGTGCCTTGCTGTTGTTTGGGCAGTACAAAAATTTCGCCCATATCTCCACGGCCGCCACTTTACAGTCGTTACCGACCATAACGCACTGCGCTGGCTTTCGTCACTGAAAAACTTATCGGGTCGCCTTGGTCGCTGGGTGCTTCGCTTGCAGGAGTACGATTTCGATGTCACCTATAGGTCTGGAAAGAAGCACCAAGACGCCGATGCCTTATCACGCTGCCCTCTGCCCAGCGAAGATAACCAACCATCGTCGCTCCAAAACGACACCGCATTTCCAGTCGCAGCGCTAAGTTGGCTATCATCCGGCACCCCATCCGTCCTCGTTTCGCACCAACGTGTCGACCCTTACTGCCGCACTATTGTTGAACGCATCAACGGCTCTTCTCCTCCTCCAAACGCCCGACTCCGTCGACAACTCAGACAATTCAAGCTTAACGGTGGTGCTTTATATCGCTATGTTTACCACCCCGATGGAAACAAATGGGTCCCAGTCGTACCACGTTCTCTCCAACGTGAGGTTCTGGAAGCATTTCACGATGATCCAACCGCCAGTCATCTAGGCTATCATAAAACTTACGACAAAATACGAAGTCGCTGCTCTTGGCCTGGCCTTTCTTCAGCCGTAGCCAATTATGTCGCCTCCTGTGTCCATTGCCAACGGCGAAAGCGACCAACGACTGCTCCTGCTGGCCTAATGCAACCGGTTCCCTGTCCCGCCTTGCCTTTTGAAGTCGTCGGAATAGACTTGTACGGCCCTCTTCCTACAACATCGAATGGGAATCGTTGGATTGTCACGGCCGTTGACCATCTGACCCGCTACGCGGAAACCGCCTCTCTACAATCTGCGACTGCCACTGACGTCGCCGATTTCTTTCTGCGCAACGTCTTTTTACGCCATGGAGCCCCACGCGTTCTCCTCAGCGATCGCGGCAAAGTCTTTCTGTCTTCTATTGTTGACCAAGTTTTGCGTGCCTCCAACACCATTCACAAGACAACATCTAGTTACCATCCGCAGACAAACGGATTGACAGAACGCTTTCATCGGACCCTCTCGGACATGATCTCAATGTACATCCACCCCGACCACACGAACTGGGATGCAATCCTGCCCTTCGTGACATTCGCCTACAATACGGCGACGCAACGCACTACCGGCTTTTCTCCATTTTTCCTCGTCCACGGCCGCTCCCCGAGTTTCGCTCTGGACGTCTCGTTCCTTTCGGCACCTGCACCCTCAACAGCTCCTTTCTCTGAACAATTTTTGTCTCGCCTCGCACACTGCCGTCACCTGGCCCGTGTTAACACCGGCCTTTCCCAGGAAACTCGAAAGGCTCGCTATGACTCGTCTCGGCGTGTTGTGACTTTTTCCCCTGGAGACGAAGTTCTTCTCTGGACTCCACTGCACGTTCCCGGCTTATGCGACAAGTTCACCAGTCGTTTTATCGGACCGTACACGGTCGTCGAACAGACATCCCCTGTTAATTACCGCGTGTGCCCTCTTAGCACTCCATCTGATCACCGTTGCCGTGGGACAGAGATAGTGCATGTATCTCGTTTAAAGCCTTATACCCGACGCATTTCATAGTACTCTCAGGCGGCCAGGCGGCCGCTTCCATCGCGCGAGGGAATTAGTGTGAGCGCGAAAAGTGAATGACTCTTCCTCCTCTTTACATATCATCATCACTTGTGCATCTTCGTCATCTGTATATATCATCATCAATGTGATTTCGGCTCGAGCACGGCTGAATAAAGCGGTTCCTCATAATATATATATATATATATATATATATATATATATATATATATATATATATATATATATATATATATATATATATATATATATATATATATATATATATATATATATATATATATATACCCAGCACCTCCACCAATTGATAGTATGCGTTTAATAGTTCAGGTACGGTGAGCGTCTTAGAGGCGAGACAGCGACGAGACAGCAGTCAGTTCCCCGAAACGGAGCCAGCACGAGCACCAACCACAACAACCGTCTTCTTCATCGTTCTCTATGGTAACCGTATTTATCACTACAATATATATATATATATATATATATATATATATATATATATATATATATATATATATATATATTATATATATATATATATATATATATATATATATATATATATATATCGGTAATCGTTTAGTATTTGAGGCCAGAGCTGGCTGGCTGACGACAAATCATATGGTAACATTTAAGAGAAATAGGAGATTGCATCTCTGCACCGCAGAGAAGGCCGTAGAGGGCTCAGCTCTTTGTAATGGTAGTCTGCAATATAAACACCCATCCATGAAGCAGCGCCCACCTTTCAGGAGAGCTCGGTTTTATAGTTGATGGGACTGTTAACTGCTGAGTGGTGGAATTATGCGGTAGATGCTTTGGGTATTAATGGGGAACAATCAGACAAAACGTAAACCTGGGATCGATAACGACATAGATAACCTTACAATATAGAGACATAGGCTTTTAATGAAGGGTAATGATAGAGACATTGATAAAATGCTAGATCGCAATATACGTGTTAAAGCCTGATTAGCTCAATCCGTCTAGAGAACTGTTTAACGCTGCCCCGTTTCAAAGGGAATGTCATTAGGAGTCATTATCATCAATCATCATCAGGAAACCAAAACAGCATACGCAGCCACCGCAGGGACTAGCTGGTGCAGTTTGCAGCCGGACCCGTTGACCGCTGAGCTAACGCGCAGCTTTCATACTTCGTAGTTTGTCCGGTCATGGTGAGCGTACGTTAAGCGTCGATGCGACGTGGACTCGCAGTGGTTGTGGTGTCTGCAGTGCTTGGGGTGTCGCAGTGGTTTGAGATGCAGCAGCAGGAAATACACTCGCGCCGCAGAGCTGGCGCATGACAGTCAGCGAGGCTTTCAACTCAGTCATAATGGAACTGAGCGCAAACACTAGACAGAGGACAAGTGAGATGACAAACACGCAGCGCATTCTTCCAACTAAAATTTATTCGAAAGGCGCACGAACCTTTTCTGTCTGGGATGGTGATGTGTATTTGCAACGACAGGGTATTTGTATAGGGTCGCGCATTGCGCGGATCCTTAGTGTCTTATACTTGTCCCGCATTGATAGGAAAGTAAATAACCAGTTGCAAGGGTCCAGTGTTGTAAAAGTCTTCCATTATGTGGATGATTTTTTGGTCTTTCACTTGGCAGAATCGGTAGGCTGTGAGCAGGATGCTATGTCCATTTTCAAGGTTTATCAGGACGAGTTCCGACACCTCGAGGCCACGCACGAGCTTCTTGAATGTGGCACAATCAAGTTTTTGTACTTGAGGCTGTTTCTTTCACAACTGCCCACATGTTGGCGGTATGTGCCCCGTGCTCAGAAGTCATTGCTGCCTTTATCGTCAGGGCACACGAAGCTGGTGAAGAGGGTGTTTGCGCACTTGGCTTTGCAGAATGCTCTGTGCAAATCGTGCCACCACATGGTGGAGGACGCATTTTTGGAGCAAGTGGCTCCACTTAAGGTCGCAGGTTACACTCAAGACAGACCCGCCACGGTGGTCTAGTGGTTAAGGTGCTCGACTACTGATCCGCAGTTCGTGGGATCTAATCCCGGCTGCGGCTGCCGCATTTTCGATGGAGGCGAAATGCTTGAGGCCCGTGTACTTAGATTTAGGTGCACCTTAAAGAACCCCAGGTGGTCGAAATTTCTGGAGCCTTCCACTACGGCGTCTCTCACAATCATATTGTGGTTTTGGGACGTTAAACCCCAGCAATTATTATTACACTCAAGACGTGTTCTCGAGAAGCGTACGTTGGGGGGCTAATTGGTAAGACATGATTGAAAAAATTTTGTAACTGCGCTAAGGACGAGACCTGTCCACTTCGTCCTGTCCACTTCGTTTCTGGTGTCTCGTCCTTAGCGCAGTTACAAAATTTTTTCAATCAAGACGTGTTGTCTGTGGCCGAAGGCCTGCTTAAGGATGTGAGGGATCCCAGACGTAAAGAGGAGCGCCGAGCCAGATTGAAGGCACAAGATAGGAGGAAGACAGCTGTGGTACCTTATGTGCATGACGTCTCGCACAGGCTCAAGGAGATAGGGGAAGTGCTGGTGTTAGGTGGTTTTTCCAGCCCCTGACAAGCCTTCTGGCGTGTGCAGATCGACCTCTCGGATGAACGAAAGAAGAGGCTGCAACGCAGACCATAGGCAAAAGTTTGTGCCATCTGTTAAAGGCGTTGCGTACACTATCCCTCTGACGTGTGGTAGGAGGTACGTGGGACAGACGGGTCGCTGTCTTAACGACGGGTTCCGTGAGCACCGTTCCAGCGTCCAAACAACGGTATCGAGGCACCTTGGCATCCACGCGCGGGATTGCAATTGTTGGCCTATCCTTGCAGGCACTCTGGTTCTGGCATTAGTCCGGATCAATAGGGTGAGGGAAATCATCGGGGAGGAGGAGATCACACGGTCTGGTGACGCATGTATAGCCATGCCATCGTTGCGCCTTTCTCATAAAGAACTTTCGTTTCTGGCGCGACGTAGGTTTGGGGGTGGTCATACTGCATGTGGCTGACGTAACATTCTTTTCCTAACCTGACACTTTTTTAGTGTGCTTTTTGTTTTTTGTTTTTACACCCGGCTTTTTCTTTTCTTTTTTTGATTTTCTTCTTTTTCTTTTTTGCTTCATTCTTTTATTTTGTATATATATTCGTGCATCTTTCGACTAAGTTCTAGTTGGAAGAATTTGCCCTCAGTACCATTATGAATGACTCGTTCCAACTTGCCCAACCAGGAACCTTGTTGAGGCTTTCAACGCAGAAGTCATTCTTAGATCTCCTCCCGGCTTAAAAATAACATGCAAGAAATACAATGACCGTATATAGCACAACCAAACACGTTCCAGGCTAGTCATTGACTTCTTGCGGGCTGGGAAAAGACACGAGCGGGATTTTTGCCGCCACTGTGCCGCTGTAAAAGCAGGCCGTTCGGGGCGTTGAATTTTGTACAGAGTTGCGAGGAGCGGCTCGATCACTTGAAAGATACCTGTGCGTCCGACTTGCCTGCTGAGTACAACGAGAACACGTATACGAGTCGTATATATATAGCACTGCAATCGAATGAACCCTGAAGTGATCCATTACATCATGTGATGTGTTGCAAAGGCATACTATACACAGCAGGGACCGCATTCGAGTACACTAAGAGACGGGTCAGGCAGTGACCCACGTTCTACCGCAGTGTTTTTGATGCCCGCTTGTGAGGAACAAACGGCATACAAGCTGTCTCACAGAACTTTTTCGGGCGAAAAAGTTCATATAAATGCAGCCTGGTCAATGAATAATGCTATGCGATTCTAAGGCATCACAGCTCTCCCTCAGAGACATCAGCTGTTGCAAAGCGAATGATGTTTTATTGCGTGAGGTACAGCAGTTACGGAAGAGATAAATCAGCGCAACGAAATGAAGACAACGACCGAGAAAGGGGGCTACGACAAGCTCTATTCAAACTTTCTAAATGCAGGGAAGGCTTCAGCATGCATACCTCATCTTGTCACGCATGCGCATAATGAATAATAGGAAAGGTCACGTGCGCACTTAAGAGGCGGTTGCACAAGGGCTCAATTACACACCATTTTTTGGCATTTTTTATCAAGGTTTACAGTGCAAATTAAGAGAAATTTTTCCGCTTCTACTAAGAACTCTAGCATCCGAAAGCACCTGTCTTTCTCTCCTTTCTTGTGTCGTTTTCTTGTTTTTGTTTGCGCTAATTTGCCTCTTCCGTAATGCAAGACCACCGATAGCAACAACTAATTCTTGTAAGACACATCAGGCTTACGGCATTGAAAATAGGAAGCAGCATGATATTGTGCCTCAGCGGGTACCAAGTCATTGTGGAATTATAAGGAATGAAGCCGTAGATGCTAGCGCGCGGGATGATAAAAGGGATATAACTTCGCTGCTTTCGTTTTGTCAGAAAGGGACGCGCGTTGCGAGATTACAAGATCTGCACCAAAATTACGAGACAGTTTTGACCTAATAACAGGGCTGAGTGCTGATCCATTGACGAAGTCCACCGCACCGGTTAGTCCCTCTGCGATCATCTGTCTGTCTTTTTCGCTTTTGACTGCTCTTGCGAATTCGGATTGTGCGCTAAAGGGGAATTGTTAAAACTCTAAAGACATTCATGTTTTTTGTTGCTGCGCCCCCTTCAGCCTCATAATCAACACCTTCTCTCTTCCTCTCTCTTTGCACCCCTTCCCTTTCCCCAACGCTAAGTATCAGATCAAAGTTTTGATTCAGGCCTACCTCCTAGCTTTTCTGCGAAAATAAATTTCTCTTTCTCTCTCTCTCCCTCTTTAATCGAGGGAGCGTTTTGTTTTAGACACTACCATGCAATGCGAAAGGAAGCACATATGCCCCATACATGCTTGTTCGTAGTTTTAAATGAAAGCGTCGTAATTATGACACAAAAAAGTTAATTAAAAGCGGACGAAAATACAACTTGCCACTTTTGGGATATGAACCCCATACCTTCGCCTCACGCGTGCGGTGCACCACCAGTTGCGCCCTCGTCCACTTTGTTGGTTCTTTTTAATGTGCAACGCTGGGTGTCTTAGCCAGCGTCACTTGTGCACGGCCATGGGGACGAATGTAGAACATTCTATTATTACCACTGGCGGCAACTTGATTTTTTTTTTTACAAGAACCGTTTTTGGCCTTGTTGACGTTTGCTGAACGACATGATTTTCGCCGCAGTAAACACACACAAAAAGGAAGAAACATACCATGCCGCCTCCGTGTTTCTTGCTTTTTGTGTGTGTTTATTGCGACAAAAAGCATTTATTTCGTGCACTTTGATTGACCTTCGTCCCATAACGCAACACTTCCGTTCAAAGCTACAAATAACACCGCTCATATTAACTCCGGCAGGTGTTACGCTTTTACGTAGCATGGGAGGGTTTTTCTTGGTCAGCCGTCTGCTCGAAAAGTTTATGTACTGCATGACACTACCGAGCAAAAAGAATGTTCCACATTTTCCTCCATAGCTGCGAGTGGCGCTGGCTAACACTCTCATGGTTACACATGTCATATACCCAAGCATGTTGACGAAGGAAAAAAAAAGCGCCATCGTTGCGCGATTGTGTTCGTGTAGCTTTTAACACGATATGTGAACTACTAGTGAAAACTTTCCCTTATTGCGTTTTGTACTGGTGCGTCATGGTAATTCTTCCCGGAGCGTCGCTCCTTTTTTATTTGCAGTTAAAGGCAGAGGATCAATCGGTAAATCAAGTTAGGACTGTTGTTCTATCAATTTAGGCGCCCGTTGAAGCAAACGCCCAGTTTGACAGCCGCGTCTTGAAGACCGACTTCAGGCGCCTCTGTAACGAACATACGTTACAGTATATGGTTCCGACACAGGGTGCACGCAACGTGTTTGAAAAAGAAATAGAGGCGTTGTCACTGCTGTCGCGAACATACTTCATTCACTCGCCAGTACGCGAGGAGAAAAAATTCCAACAAGACTATAGCACTCTTCTGAAGCGTAAGCAGATGTAAAACTCATCTACTAAAGACAAATTTCGCACGTGCGAAAGTGTTCGACGACACTCTCCCATAAGATATAGTGACGTGGTAGAAAATGTCGTAGAAGCGCTCACAACTCAGCAACAGGCGGCGGGTGTGGTAAATCGAGCTTTTCTCATTACACAGGAAGGCCTCCTAAATGTGTCCATAGAATGAACCTGGCATTGTAGAATAGACCCGCCACGGTGGTCTAGAGGTTATGGTGCTGGACTGCTGACTCAAAGGTTGCGGGAACAAATCACGGCCGCGGCGGCCGCATTTTCGATGGAGACGAAAATGCTTGAGGCCCGTGCACTTAGATTTAGGTGCACGTTAAAGAACCCCAGGTGGTCGAAATTTCCGGAGCCCTCCACTACGGCGTCCCTCATAATCATATCGTGGTTTTGGGACGTTAAACCCCAACAATTATATCGCATTCTAGAAATCAGACTATCATGACGACGGTAAATAAATGTGCTTGCCGAGCTGCGTGTTTTTTACTATTACAGTAAAATACCACTTGAACGAACGTCGGTTAAGCGAACTATTCAGTTGTACGAACTTTTTTTAAACCCCCCCCCCCCCCCCCGCCGAAGCGCCATTGGACCCAATGCTAACGCATTTCAGTTTAACGAAATAAAGTGCAGAGCACATTTCGGTTCTACGAACATATTTGGGACACCGTCCAATGCCTCCCACGTCATATTGATCACAAATAGAACCGCACTTTCTGCAGCATAGCTTTACATAAAACAGAAGGAATTGCTACGAGCGTCTTACTTCAGGAAGAGGGGGAGGAAGGAAGAAAGGAAGAAGTAACCCTTGTAGAGGAAGCACCATGAATATCAGCTAAAGAAGCACTGATGCACTTGGGAAAAGTGAAGTCCTTCGCTGCCCAGCAGAGTGATGCGCTGGAGAAAGTTTATAAGAGCCTGGACACAGTGACTCAGTTCATGACCACTGCAGACCTAAGTGTTCAAGCGCAGCAACAGATTACTGCATTCTTCAAAACATGTTAAATAAGTTGAAATTAACATTCAAATAAGCAGCATTGCAAATAAAATGGTTCAAATTTCATTTCAACAACGGATGTTTCTTTAGCTCCTGATAACAAGTTGCAACATAGCTATTTCAGTTCAGCGAACTTCCACCTTAACAAACTTTTTCCTGGGGTCCCTTGAAGTTCGTTCAAGTGAAGTTTCACTGAATATAGTTGAATGAGCAATCCCGCTTTTTACCAATAAAGTGATGTTTATATTATCGGGCGTCCCTTTAAGGATATGCTTGCATCGTGAATCTGCATGGCGCCAACATGAGGCTCGTAAGTGCTTCCGCTATAATTTCCATCGTTTTTCCCTTCAAGAGTCCCCACGGGCGGTATTGCATAAGCGTGTGGGAATTGCAACAGCTGTTCAAAAACAATATTAATAGTTGCCGATACTTCTTTCGTGAATACAAATGAACGGGTTATGGTAACGATGTCGTAACGAAGGCCGTTCTTCAGGGTGAAACCACGCAAGGTGAAAAATGAGGCCAAAACACGGAGAAATTATCGTGTTGCGAAAGTGATGCGCAGATCGCAGTGTACCACGAGATGCTGACGCGTGCGTAGTTGTCGTGGCCTATACGGCCATGTCGAAATCGTTCGGTGCGTAGACGAAGTTAAAGTTCCGGGTTGCACCTTTCTAAATACCGTCAGCCGGTGTCTGGTCGCACTGCTATCGGTGACTGCTATCGAGCGCGGGTAAACAGTGGTGGCAGCGGTGAGGTATACACCTACCTACACTCTAAAACAGGGGGCGTACTTGAGGCATCTTTCTGCAGCACAATATTAATCGTCATCTATCTCGCGTGATTTCCTTGCGTTATCGCCGCACGAATGGTACTTTTCGGTCACGAACGGCGTGCGCTCTATGGACCTCACATTGCACTCTTGATACGAGAGTAGCGAGCGCACAGTTTTTGAGAAAGGAAATGCAAACAACCCAGGCGACCGTTATTCGTGCGTGGCAGCAAGACGCTCTAAAATACGTCGTTATTATTTTTTTTAAAGCGTACCCTTAACCCGCATTCTTCAACAACGTCCAAAGACTGGAACTACCTTCCCTCCAATATTCTTTCCACTTGAGACCGTGCTTATATGCGTGCTTATATGGCATCTTCATATGTGCCTGTAGATGTTTATAAATTTGATGTCATGATTCTTTTTTTTTATTCTTTTGTTATTTTTGTGTACCCCACTCCGTTCTGTAAAGCACTGCGGGCTTGAGGGAAACATCAGCATAAAAATAAACAAACAAATAAATAAATAAATAACAACCATAATCTCCGCCTAGACCATAAAGCGGACTGCCACCTCTTGAGCTAAGCCACCTTCTTGGTCCATGGACTATAAGAGCTGCTTAAGTATCTCGCTCAGCGAAAGCACCTTTGTCTTTTCTTAGTGACATTGGTCTCATTGAGAGACATGAGTTTGGAGTGTAATGGTGCGTTTTATGTATAGGCCATGTATTTGTCATTCCTGCACACATACACACATGCGTATGCCATTTCATCGTTCATTATATAATTATACCCATCCAACTGGAGCGCTAGGCTAGCCAGGCAGATCCCTCCGGCAATTATTACTCTCTGTTCCTCAATGGTTATATCATTCCTGAAGGGAAGTAATGCGACGCGCATGACATCGCCATACACTCGGCTTATTACCACTGATTCCACTAGAGGGAATATTAATGGAGGTCAGTGCTTGTTACGTACGGTTAGGGATTGCCGAGCCGAAGTCGTCAAGCACGTAGGGAATAACGTGACAGCAGCAGACGTGGCGTGTCGTCGTACAGATATTTTGTAACAGGAAGAGCGAAACTGGAACCGAACGGTGTCTTCGGCAACCAGCCCAGCCCAGAACCTCAGCGCTTACTCTTTCGTTGTTGTTTGTTTACGATAAGGATGATTTCTTACAAAGGGAGATCAAAAGAGAACATGCTAAACCGACGCGATCCATCCTAACGTCGTATACTTCTTGTACATCGGGCTCTTCCCTAAGTGTTGCTCCTTACTGAAGTGCCAGGGTTTCATTCATCGCCGCCGCCACATGTAATGAAGATTTCAGGCTTCTTTTCAGACTTTTCAGATGCTTCACCCCGTCAGCTAGTCATGGAAACCAGCTGTGTAAAATCCTCAAGCCTGAATGGTCAAGGCAGGCTCGCCTCTACAGAATGCACCTGGAAGCCCAACTGCAAAGCTCGACAGGAGATGATGGAGCGAAGCGGACTTTCAGGGAATTCCACCATCTCGCAGTCTAGGCTACTTAGTTTCTCTGGCACTGTACCCTGTCATAGCTGCGAACTCGTCATCGTCTTAAGAAGAAAAAAGTTCCAGGTACAGGATCCTCACCGAGGGAGACGTTACGTTGCCTGCGGACTTTGGCAAGTGGCTCAAAGAGGGGCCTAAGTTCGCCAGCAGCAGACGACCGCATCGGAACTGCTCTTCTTGGTGCTTAAACTCTCTACTTTGGCTCCCGCAAGGGAGATGGATCGGTGTATTTCGAATGGTGTGGATGCCCTACTAGGACACAAAAGTGACCCCGGAAGTCCTGCAGTTCATCGTCTGGCGTGATGTCTGAAGACGCCTATTGCATACCCCCGTCGGACAAGGAAGGCGGCTTTGCCGTCTTTCAACAAGTCTTATGCAAGGTGAAGGCGCTTGATGCATTGAGTTCTGTTCTTTAGTGTCCCGAAAACGTCTCTTAATTGTCACGAGGTAGTTGAAAATGGCGCCCTCTGTGTGTATCTCCTTTGATTTGTCGTCGACTTCGCACCTTTCGCCTGAGAAGGGAGGTATTAATTGGCGGCAATGGAATAGCGTGTGTGAATAGTGAATACAGTGGCCCTAAGGCTCCTGAGGTCGCAAAAAAAAAAGAAACTGGGGCCGAATTCACAAAACTCACTTACGAGCAAATTGTCGCGTAAGAGAAATTTTGTCGCGTAAGTCGATTCACGAAGCGAAAAAAACGTCGTAAGAGGCCATCGTTATCACATCGGCCGCTGCGGTAAAGCGCGCTGTGACTGTCCAGGAACATGTCAGCGATGGTGATGCAGTTGCTATATTTGGTGACGTCACTGAAAAAGGCTCGTAAGTGGATTCACGAAGCAAAAAAATTGCGCGGAAACAGCGTGGCTACGAGAAAATCCCAAGAGTGGTCCGGACCACTCTTACGAACAATATGGCTGTTTAGAACATGCAACTGCGGCGGGTATCTGGGTGCCGTGGCTAATTTTGAGCTAATTCACGGCCATTTAAGGCTTCTTGATGATTGCTGGTACGTTTTATTTATTTCGGCGCTTTGAGTTTCGTGTGTTGTTTCGCTTGTACGCTATGGACTGTATTGGCACTCGTAGTCGTCCAATAAACTGGGAGTCGCACTAATTAAAGAAGCCTATTGGGTGTCAGTGGCGAAACATTATGCATGCAAAGACTTGTGGTTGGATTAAAACCAAAGGTCCACATGAATGGTCGATGAAGTCCAAAGCGGCGCGGTATTTGGTCAACATTTTTTTGTTATGTTGTTGTGTTGCGTCCGACTTCCTCCAATGAGACGTCCAACTTATCATGATGTACGCAGCATTGGTCTAAACCACCACCAAAGAGGTTCAGAGGAGCACATCAGCTGCACGCTATTGGAAATAAAATTGAGCGGAGCATTTCAGTTAGCCGTTATTAAAGCCTATTATATGATTCCACAACATGTCTAGTTGGATTGGCTTTAACTGCCCAATAGGCACGATCGCTGAAACGCAGCTGTCACTAAGCGCTTTGGGTCAATCCAGAGCAGGCTCGTACATTGCAAATCGCAGCATATTATAGATGTGCGAGATTATGCATGAAATCTCAAACAAATCAAGCTTTTCGATCTTCACTGTTCGGAAACCGAAACGGAACGCGTTTATACGGCGAGCAGTCAGAAGTAAATGGATCCAGTAATTTGAAACGACATCAAAAATATGTGCGAATGCTCACGATTCTCGAGTATAAACAAGCCTTTGCCGGATTCACGTCCCTTTGATTACTAACTGCCATTTAACATGGCGTGAGAATATCAATTGAAGGTGGCTTCACCCACTCATAAATGTATTTTGTGCTCATAAGCGTCAGCTTGACCTAGAAATCATCGCGTAGATAAGGCGAAACCCCCGCAGGAGGCTACTATCGTAGCAGACGACAAACGATAGCAGACGACGGCTTGGGCGAGAGGTGCAACTCGTGATTGGTTGGGAAGCAGTACTCTCTACAACAGCCCATTTTATGACGTTGACAAAACACTTCTTTCATCGCGCGCTCCTGTCGTGTTCGTCATATCTTCCCCCTCGCACATAAGAGAACTTTTTATCTTCTCGCGATCAACGCGAAAGAGCTTTTTCTAAGTTGTCTTAGCGCCTACCCCCTGCTGCGCAGTTTGTAAGAACAACATGGCGCCGTAAACTGTAGGTGTCGGCGCCGATTTTCGCAAACGCATGAGTTCCTTCAGCGTTCGACTGGATGTGCTGTGAATACCGCTGCTTTTCCGGTGCGCGCAAGCAGTGTGAAGACCGACGGCAGTGTCTCTTGGTGTGCCGTGAAGCGTAGCGAAGCCTGTGCCACGGAGTGTTTATGAAGCGGGGATCGGCGCCTGTGTAACGACGGTAACTGGCACTGGAGGAGCCTGCAATGTGTGTTTGAGTGTCGGTAACAGTTCGTTTGCTTCGCGTTCCTGTGTCTCATTAAGGTGCAGTGCGGCATTTCGAATTGACAGCATTTTGGCACGTTACTTGAGTGATTCCGTGCTTCCGTGATTCCGTACGGTAACGCATGAACTACGCTCTGTATTTGGTTCTTGCTTCGCCAGTGGTTAGCCCGTGCGCTTCTATTTTCTTGTGAGCAGTCCAGGCCAATGCAGTGTTCGGGAGTGAAACGATGTGCGTTGTGAACAGTGGTGCTGTGTTGACATTTCCAAGACTTGTGAAGAGGCTGTGCCCGTGTGACAGAAGATTAAAGCGTTGATAACCGTGTTTCGTCCCACGAAGTTGCGATGGTGCTTTTTGAGGGCTTTAAGGAAATCTGTCGCTGGGCTTGGCGCTTTCTTTTTTAAACTCGTTGCTTCTCCTTTTTGTGATAACCGTAATTCGAACGTCATAACGTGTCGAACCGAAGTCGCTCGCCGAGACACTGTGCTGTAAATGTGGCTGCTTTGGCAGTATACCTTGACTGTTCTCCGGTGAAAACTTGGACTTGTACCTGGCAGCGAAAGCACGTGGACGTCACGCTTCGCTCCGGACAGAACACAATTCTCACTGGTGCTTTGCCTTGGATGAAGTCGTAGACAGCACCTGCTAACTACAGGTTTTCGAGCCCATCTGTCGTGTCGTTTTGCACGGCACTGGAGCCTTGACTACAGCGACCCACGGCGATTTCTCACGCTTCACCAGTGGACGTACACGTCTTGCTAGCGTTGCATTTCTACGTCAACGGCAGCTTCCAGTCCACGGACGTCTTTTGCCTGTGGCTGCAGAGCACATTCCATTCCCGATGACGCTGACGGCTGCTAATATCGTTGTGCCATCGGTGAGTTGAACTTGCGCAACTAATTTCGTTGCTATTCGTGTAGTGCTACAACGTACGTTTGTAAGTTTTTCATCCCAACAGATGTAATACCACCCCTTGTTAAGTTCAAGTACGAAAAATGTACTACTACCGCTTGGTATATACGTATATATGGCCTATATACATATATTGCAATATGAGCAAGTACGCCAGCAGTTTTATGATTTTGCTTAAGGAGGCTTTTATCTGATTATTAAGAGGAGCATGTCTGTTTACCACGCTTGACAGTTGAGAGAAAAATATTTGATGCGAATTTATCTTCCAGGAGCCATTTAGCACTTTTTCAGGAATTCCCTTTATATTGCAAAATTACTTGTATAGAAGATTACCACTGTGGCAGCACTATACTTTACCAGGACATATACATTACAGTATGTAAAGCTTACATGGGGCTTCAGTTTGTTTTCAAATTGAATAAAGCATATTTGATAGCTATGACTAAGCGATAATTTTTGTGTTTCTGCCAATATGTATTAAGAGCGCTTTCAATGATGGTTTTTTTAATATATCCTTCTTGGCCTCTTCACAGATTGCAGATTTTCGTAAGGTCGTGGGATACATCGATTGCAAGCACTGGCAAATCAAGCCACCTTATGACTTGGAGCACCTGTACAGAAATAGGAAGGACTTGTGCTCCCTAAATCTACAAGTCTTTTGCAACGGTGGGAGTGTCATCATCCAGCCGACCTCAAAGGGGCCTGGAAGCACGCATGACAGCCTCATCTGGATGGACTGTGCTCTGCCTGGGAGCTTCAAGGGTAGAAAACTGCATAATGGCTGGTTGCTAGGTTAGATTTTTTAGGTGTTTTAGGTGTTTAACCACAGTAAACACCGGTTAATGTACACACCTTCACAACCAAAACATTGTTACTAACAGTGGATGCTTGTATTATTTTCACACAGCGATGCTAATTGGACGCGTAAGAGAAGCAAATTATAATAGAAATTGACAATGTCGAAAGTGTAAAGTCTACAGCTTATGAATTTTACTCCATAGATGTGAGACTGGAAAGTTGTGCTTTTGAAATAGCACAAGTACATTTATTGCTTATTGAGCTCTTATGCCCTTCACTCACACAGTGTATCAAGTGCTCTGCATGGAAATAGCAAGCGGGAGAAAATGCCTGGCTGTTCGCAACATGCAGGGAGAAAGAACTCTAGTTCAAGCCTCAGGCCACACAGGAGCAGTAATGCGCATTTTACCTGCCGTAGCTTATCTTTTTTCAATGTTGTGGCACGTTGTATTTCCGCCGTACATGTTCTCAGCACAATTGCATACTGGCACGGTTATTTCTACAAACCGTATGTGTCCTGAGTATACGCTTGTTGATCTCTGAAGGTCACTCTCACTATGCCTGAGAGCCATGGGTGCTCACCCTCCTGTCCGTGGCTGGCCCAGCTGAGCAGCAGTGCAGTGCAGCCCCCACCCATGCAAGACAGGTCATACAGTGCACCTTTGGTGTTTCTGAGCAGGACACAGCGTATCCGTCCGGCATGGCAGAGTGACATCAATAATAATGATCGTGAGTGTTTGTGGAAGCCATAAGAGCCCATTAACATGCATTTATGGATTATGAGTGTGTTTGTTGCTCGGAATCATTTCTCCTAATCAAGTGCATTTTTTTGCAAAGTGTAATTTTGTTAGGAAAAACCGTTTCGAGCAACAAAAACACACATAATCCAATAATGCTTTGTGTTTTCAAGTCTTCAAAATTGCTCCTTCACACTGTATGATGAGGTAGCTATGTTAGATAACTTTAAAGTGAATGAACAATAACTGTGTCTTGTACATAGAAATACAAGAGTACACTCTAGGAACAAATCGTCTATTTGGGAGTATTTCTGCTACACAGCATAATCAAAATCTTGCTTGCTCGCATTTCCTTTTATCAAAACTTCGCTCTTGGCACTTTTCTGTCAAGAATGCTATGTCACTTTGATAACACGCGCGTCATTCGTGACCCGGACGTCCCGGGACCGTGGTGATAACGCGTGGAAAGTACGTGAGGGGATACGTTATAGTTGTGGGGTAGCAATACTCCACAATACTGATTTTTTTCTTAGAGTGTAGCATAGTAAACTCACTTTTGGTCGGCTTCTTGCACCTAGTGTAAAGTCGAAATAGAAGATACTTTATTGGCTGATGTCTCACTATTAGGCAGAAGTTTGTTGCCTTCAAAATGAACATCGTAGGTATACATTTATATCATAAATACTTTTTCAAGGTCTCATTGTTGGTGGCTCTATGTTCAGGACCTTTTTTCCTTGTTTTTTTATATATTTCATACTTGTCATTGGATTCTGAAAATACGACAGCTAGACTTTTTCGCACATATCAGCTGTCGATTTTTACACATAGCATGGTTGTAACAATCACCTGTACTTTTCTATGTTCCAGCAGTGCCATGGATCAGGTGCCCCACTGTCATGTAATTGTACAGTGTATCTCGGACAAAACACCAAGGCCAACAAGTAGAGAGCGAACTACCAGTGACTGTGTCCTGTTCAAAGTGCACGTCAACAGAAAGAATGCATTGTGATAGTTGGAACAGCTTGAATTGTATGGTTGAGAATCTGCACAGCTGCAGTTTAATCGTTGAGCAGTGCATCATTCAGCATTCCTTGCACCTGAGAATTCAAATTAATTAAATTCTGCATTTAATATACCAAACCTTGACGTTGATGTAAATCACACTGTAGTGGTACTGTGCAAATTAACTTCGGCTACCTTGAATTTTTAACATGCACGTAACTCAAAGTGCATGTGTGTCTCTGCATTTCACTGCCATTAGAAACAGCAGCCATGGTCGCAACCAAACCGTGTTTTCATGTTTGGTAGTGCACGAATGAAACCATTGAAGCGCATAGTTTTGCTTTTTTGGTCTATATAGGCGTTCAGGATACATGAATATTATAGCACAAATGATTTTATGTATATATAAGCTCTGGAAAGTCATTTTCCGCGGAATATTTAGATGCAAAAGGAGCGTCACTATTCCTAGTATGTCCAACAGGCTTTAGCACTGGTGTAATGTATCATATCGCATGCTTGTCCTTCAACGGTCAACCTTTCTGTGTACTGTGTAAGTTTTATTTTTTTTTTCATATAGTGTTTGCTGCCATAGGTTTCTCTATAATGTACTTGTATACTCTGCAAATAGTTTATCATCTATGCAGCTTTGCTCATATTCGCTGAAAGTATTTATTGCTTTTTGTATGGTGACTATGCATGCATTTACTTATGCTTTTGATGCGCCTGTGCAGTGGTTTAGCCTGAAGGGGCGCTGGTGTGCTCTAAAACTTGAAACTGGCGACTTCGAAAAATTTGAAGGCTGATAACCATACTACTATATTCAGACAAGTTGTGTAGCGCCATGACATATATTAAGATTCTGTAAACTGTGCCAGGTAAATGTTCTTAAATTCCTTATTGTTGTCCATGTTTCATGCACCTAACACATAATTCTTTGTCATGGCACATTATAAAATGTTATTCTGCCCATTGTGCTGATCAAATTGCAGCTGAGGCAGCAGCAAATATACATGCAATGACTGAATCTTTGCATCCATCCTTGCCCAGCAGTGCACTGAAATTTTTTTCGAGCGAAATGAGAGACTGATATACAGCAGTCTCATTTGAAGGAAGTCGGCACATGTGCACACTTTGAAACCTTTTTGAGGAGTGTTTTCAGAAGAAGCAATAGGTGTATTTACATGTTAACAACAGCATTATTTGTACCGAGGAGCTTAGTACAGTGGATTGTTTTTATTTATTTATTGTCGAGAATTTGTCCGAGCTGTGCCAATTCCAGCCCACGTCACCTGACAGGCTTGTTATAGTGTTGTCAATATGCCGGACTATGTAAACTAAACTATGTGTCATCTTGACATGTACCAGAATGTGATGCATTGCCTTTTTCCTTGACATCACATTTGTCGGGGCCGTTTCTTATATATCGTCGTAGGCTGCCGCCCACGAAAATGTATAAAACTGCTTGTGAGTGGGCAGAAGCAGAAACTATACATGAAATTGTTCCAAGGGGTTCGAGAAATGGCGCAGTTGGCACATAGGAGTTGTGAGAGATTTCTCTCGTAAGTTACTGCCTTGAAACCTCATGTGCTCAAGACTCCGTGTATCAGCATTGTTGTTATAGCAGTTCATCCTATACTACTACTCAATGTATGTATGTATGTATGTATGTATGTATGTATGATGTATGTATGTATGGATGTATGTATGTATGTATGTGTATGATGCATGTACCTTTTAAACAAAAATTACGTTTTTCTTTAGTGTAACTTTCATAAAATTTTGCTATTTGATTTCTAGTTCTTTTTCTATCTCTTTTCATTTCTCAAATATGTTTTCTACTGCGCAAAAATTAATGTAACCTTACAAAAAATATGTGCATTCAAACAAGATGTTTCACTTAACAACGTACAGTTCTCAGCAAGAAGTTGGGAAACTATGCAACAACCAGCAACAAAATAAGTTTATAGGACAGCTCCTCTGTGTAACATTGCTTCTACACATTGCGTTTGTTAATATGTACAACAGACTAGGCGACTTAAACCAGGAGAACCAAGCTTTCGCCCGTGGCTGTAAATATTTACATATGTGCGTGGTATCTCTACGTATTGTCATACGTGTTGCCAATTACTATTAAGGGCACACAAACTAGCAAGCTGAATAGGCGGATTTTTGTTTGTTCACTGTCATCTATACTGTAACTGCTGTTGATAAAGAAACTCGCGTTTAAATTTTCATGTACTTACCAAGGGAAGAGTAGCCCTTTATGACGCAAATGAATTTGCGGTATCTTTTCCAGGCCTACTGTTTTGCCCTCTCCTCAGAACTCGATAGCCTGCTGGAGTCCTTTATAGCCATTGACAGAGGCATTACACGGAGCTGAGCACACGACAGAGACCGATA